>NC_133618.1:259023125-259323125 GCF_048593235.1 Sminthopsis crassicaudata
GGGTTTGTTGTTCAGTGGTTTCAGTTGAATCTGAATCTGCATAACTTAGATGAAAGATGAGGATATTGAGGCAAATAGGATTAAGTGACTTGCCTAGGGTCACACAGGTAGTTAAGTTTCTGAAATCAGATTTGAACTCAGAAAGATGAATCTTCCTGACTCTAGGCTTGGTGCTCTATCCATTGTGCCAACATGTTGCCCAGATCTGGGTATTCAATATCTATCGCTGTTAGGCAAACTCCTTTTTAGGTTCATGTCCTAACATTTCTCATTAAAATCCTCTTACTCCTTATCTCTAGGACAGCTCACCTTCATTTAAATCCAATTCACTTGCACGTCATGGCATCACCTCCCTGAAGTCATAGAGCTCTTGTAGAACAAAGAACAAACAACAACAACAAACTACAATATCCCATGCACTTCTCCAACTCCATGCCTATGCTTTGATTACACTGTTGACTATCCTTCCCAATCTCTCTTTCATAGAGGTTAAACTTTTGATCGCTCCAAGAAGTCTTCTCTGAGCACCACAGCTGTGAGCTATTGCTCCTTTTTCTAAATTCTTATAGTATTCATTATTCATGACCACATACTACAGTAATTTCTGTATATACACCAACAATAATATAAATTTCAGAAAGGCAGAGGCTGTATTATTACTCTTTTTTTACATCCCTTCAGAGTATGTAACACAGTGTCTCTCCCATGATACATGTTCAGCAATCATCTGTTGATTGAATATGGAATAAATTAATTTTCCATTATTATACCCACATTCAAAGACATTCTCTTCCATACAGATTACTTTCTTCAACTCAAGGCCAATTTTGAAAGGTGTGGGTCTGCATATGACTGAGCTCCACATTGTGGAAGATACAGGAAGTTCTATCTTGTGGCTAAAATATGCTAAGTGAGTTCCTAGTCATTTTTTGCCTAACAACCCAATGTGGATATAAATCCAGAGCTGCTGTTCTTCTCCATTCTTTCTATTACTTTCCTGAAGTAAAGAACTGACACCAGGGATAATGAAGACTTTGCTGATTTGTGCCCTGCTGGGGACTTTCACAGGATTACATGCACCAAAAAATGATAACATTATGGAGGATTTTGAAAAAGAAAGGGTAATATCTATTTCTCAGTTTGGGGATGAATGTCAAGGCTTCTCACTTTGGGAGAGTGAGAGGGTTGGTTGGAATTTGTTTGGGGTGGGTAGTTAACTCTCTAGAAAGCTTCCCCATTCAGGAAGAGTGGGGACCCCTCCCAATCAATGCAGACTTCCTTCCTACAACTTTGGAATCTATCCTTATCATTTTAAGATCAGGAAGAAAAACTTGATTATGATTTTGAAATGAATCATATCTTTAGGAAGAGTTTTTGCAGCTATTAGATTCCTGTGGAATCTCCTTTGATTTCAAGAGCTCTCTCAGAATGCCTTCCTGTGTCTCTTGGGGAATCTGACTTTCTCAAAAGCAATAAAAACTTGAAACTTACAGAGATTATTTTTGGGTTAAATAGCTAGCATTCTCACAAGGCTTCAGGAAACTAGTTTCCAATGATTCCAGTGTTCCTTTTAAGAGGCACAGTTGATGGGGCAGCTAGGTGGCGCAGTGGATAGAGCACCAGCCCTGAATTCCAGACCCGAGTTCAAATCTGACCTCAGACACTTCACACTTCCTAGCTGTGTGACCCTGGGCAAATCATTTAACCCCAGCCTCAGGGGAAAAAAAAAAAAAAAAAAAAAAAAAAAAAAAAAAAAAAAAAAAAAGCACAGTTGAAGGAACACTGGATTTGGAGTCCTTGGATGTGAATCCTGGCTCTACTATTTATGAGGAGACATGAATTCAATCCAGCCTCAGATACTTGCTGTATGACCTTGAGCAAGTCACTTAACCCTGTTTGCCTCAGTTTCTTATCTGTAAAATGATGGACATAGCTTTGACAAGAAAACTCCAAATAGGGTCTCAAAGAGTTAAGTCGGCAATTTAACAATAATGAATTATTTCATTTATTGTTTCAGTTTCCCTCTCTGTAAATTGAAAAGGTTGGATTACATGGTCTCTTAATGTTCTTTCTAGTTCTAAATCTATGGTCTATATTTGGGAGTACTGCCGATTAAAGGGCAGAAAGGAGAAAGCTTTCTCCCATATCATATTCCTGATCTGGGATTTTGTGCCCCCTTGTACAAAGGGCAATTTAACAAATATTTATTAAGAGTCTGCTATATAAGCACTATGCCAGGGAAAGGGAAGAGAAAAAACAAACTAAAACAATCCCTGCCTTAAAGGGGTTTACATTTTGTTGCTTCTGATTTTTTTTTTCCCTCCCCTCTGAGGCTGGGTTAAGTGACTTGCCCAGGGTCACACAGCTAGGAAGTGTTAAGTGTCTGAGACCAAATTTGAACTTGGGTCCTCCTGAATTCAGGGCTGGTGCTCTATCCACTGCGCCACCTAGTGGCCTCCTGTTGCTTCTGATTTTGAGAAGACATTGTTGCTGTCAGTCATTTCATTTGTGTAAATGATGAATGGAGTGTCTTGTCATTTCCTTCTCTAGCTTATTTTATAGATGAGGAAACTGAAGCAACAGTGTTTGTCCAGGGACACACACACAGATAGTAAGTGTTTGAGGCCAGATTTGAACTCATAAAGATGAATCTTCTTGATTCTAGGCTTGGCAGTCTATCCATTGTGTCACCAAGCTTAATCAATGGCTAATAGACAACATTTATATAATATTTACTGTGTGACAAATATTATGTTAATAACTTTACATGTTGTCTCATTTGATCCTCACAGTAACTCTGGGAAGTAGGTGTCATTATTATCCCTATTTTACAGAGAGAAAACTGAAGCAAACAGGGTTAAGTGACTTTTCTAAGGTCACACAGCTAGAAGTATGTAACATTAGATTTAAACTCAAGTCTTCTGAACTTCAGTCCTTATACTCTATCTACTTCACCATCTATTTGGAATAGATTTAGATCTTCTTATGTGCTTTTGAATACCATATTGAAATTATCTTCTATTTTTGGGGCAGTCAAATCTCTCTCTCTCTCTTTTTTGCATTGAAATAACTTCTGGAGTGCAAAATTCTAATTTTATTAGGTCAAATGACTTAGAGTTGTGTTGGCAAATGACAAAACTGAAATTCAGAGAATTTAGGTGATTTACTCAGGAAGAAAGAGCTAGCATTCAAAGACATCTTCTGACTCCAAATCTCATGCTTTGCCTATTTTACCATATTGTTTCCCCTTCTTGCTGATTCCTTCTATGTACATTTTGTCCTTCATAGGAGCTGCTATAATTTCTATATGCCTAGTCCTACCTTAGCTAGCTTAGAAAGTATACAAAAAGCCATGCATTTTTGTAATCTTATCTGTTTTACTTCACCTGAGTTAAAAGAGCAGAGTTCATATCTGACCTCGGATACTAGCTGGGTGACCTCAAGGTAAGTTATTTAAATATTATTTCCTAGTTTCCTAATTTTTAAAAAGGGGATAATAACATCTAATTTCCAGATTGTTATGAGGGCAAAATTCTAGAATATTTTTAAAGAATTGCAAACTTTAATCATCATGGAAATGCTAGTTATTATTATGTTAGCTACTTGCTAAAGGAATGCAGAGGGAAGCAAGACAATGCCCTTTAAAAAGTCTGAATAGTTTTCTGAGAAAACAATTTAATTCCTTTCAGCACAAAGCTGATAGGGAATTCCAAACCTTGTGTTTTTAAGCAAATTTTCTATTTTATTTTTTCCAGTTAATACAAATCTTTTTTTCTTTCTTCCCTACCCCATTAAAAAAAAAAAAAAAAAAAAAGCAAAAGTAAACCCTATTAATAATTATGCAGTGTTCCCTGAGGCTTTGTTGGTGGAGTTGTGAAAGAATCCAGCCATTCTGGAGAGCAATCTGGAACTATGCCCAAAAAGTTATCAAAATGTGCATACCCTTTGATCCAGCATTGCTGCTATTGGGCTTATATACCAAAGAAATACTAAAGAAGGGAAAAGGACCTGTATGTGCAAAAATGTTTGTGGCAGCTCTTTTTGTAGTGGCCAGAAACTGGAAGATGAATGGATGCCCATCAATTGGAGAATGGTTGGGTAAATTATGGTATATGAATGTTACGGAATATTATTGTTCTGTAAGAAATGACCAGCAGGAGGAATACAGAAAGGATTGGAGAGACTTACATCAACTGATGCTGAGGGAAACAAGCAGAGCCAGGAGATCATTATAAAATTTAACAACAATACTGTATGAGGATGTATTCTGATGGAAGTGGATATCTTCAACATAAAGAAGATCCAACTCACTTCCAGTTGATCAATGATGGACAGAAACAACTACACCCAGAGAAGGAACACTGGGTATTGACAAACCCTGTAAGATGTTTGCACTATTGTCTTTCTACCCAGGTTACATATATCTTCGGAATCCAATTCTTACCGGGCAACAAGAAATTTGGTTTTACACACATATATTTTATCTAGGATATACTGTAACACATGTAAAAGGTATGGGATTGTCTGTCATCTAGGAAAGGGAGTAGAGGGGGGGAGGGGAAAATTTGGAAAAGTGAATACAAGGGATAATGTTGTAAAAAAAAATTACCCATACATATGTACTGTCAAAAAATTATAATTATAAAAGTAAGTTAAAAAAATAATTATGCAGTGTTCCAATGGGCTATTATTAAATGGCACATCCTTTAATATAACAATACCACTACTAGGTCATAAAGAGATCATAAGTAAGGGAAAAGAACTCACATATGCAAAAATGTTTGTAGCAGTTCTTTTTTTGTGTGGTAGCAAGGGATTAGAAATTGAGTGGATGTCTATCACTTGGGAATGGCTGAATAAGTTGTGGTTTTTTAATATAATGGAATTTTATTGTTCTATAAGTAATGATGAGCAGGCTGATTTCAGAAAAGCCTGGAAAGACTTACTTGAACTGAAGCTGAATAAAATGAGCAGAATTAGGAGAACATTGTACACACTTAACAACTAGATTATGTGATGGTCAACTATGACAGATTTGGCTCTTCTCAGCATTATAGTGATCCAAATCAACTCTAACAGACTTTAGAAGGAAAGTATCATCTGCATTCACAGAGAGAACTAAGGAGACTTGAATAAGGATTGAAGCATACTATTTTCACTTTATTTATTGACTTTTCTCTTTTATTTTTTGTCACCACATGACTAATATGAAAATATGTTTTAAATGATTGTGCATGTATAACCTATATCAGATTTCTTGTTCTCTTGGGAAGGTAGGAGAGAAGAAAAGGAGGGAGAAAAAAATGGAACATAAAAACTTAAAAAAGCAAATGTTGAAAACTATCTTTACATGTAAAACTAAAATACTATTAAATGAAAAAAATTTGTGCATAGTCAAGCAAAACAAATAACTCTGGCCATGTTCAAAAACTATATCACCATTGGTCATTGAATTGTTCAATGTTCTCAAATCTTTCAAAGTTGTTGTCTTTACAATGTTTTTACTGTACAAACTATTCTAATTCTGCTCACTTTACCCTGCATCAGTTCATGCAAGCCTTTTCAGGTTCTCTGAAATTGTCCCTTTCCTTTTTTATGGCAAAATAATATTCCATGACATGCATATATGAGATTTTGTTCAGCTATTCCCCAATCGGTGGGTATGCCTTTAGTTTACAGGGTTTTTTTTCCATCACAAAAAGAACCGCTAGAAATAGTTTTTGTGTGCATAGATCCTTTTCCTCCTGTTTTGATCTCTTTGGGAGCATAGACCAAATAGTAGTATCTTTAGACCAGAGGACAATCCTATTTTATTTTTAAAACACTTGTAATTATCACACCTGCCAATCTTGCATTTTTGTAGACTCATGTATTTAACTATTCTGGATGCTAACTTAAACAAATTCCAGTGCCTTTCTCACAGTAATGTGTCTTAAAATTGTGTGGAACATTGCCCTTTCCATTCTTTTTATTTTATTTTATGTTTAATTTTTGAAATAAAATAATCATTTCTATAACATGGTATAATAAAAAAGATGGTTACACATGAAACTGTAAATGCATTAGGTACAACTTACTATTCCTTATTTAAAAGGAATAATTATATATTTAAATATAATTATTATGTAAATTTCTCCCTTCACATCAAATCTATGTGTGTCTGTTTATACACACACATATATATATATACATACACATATACATGTAAAGTCATTTTATGTAAATTTCTATTTATCAGTTCTTTGTCTGGATGTAGATAGCATCTTCCTTTATATCTTTTGTAATTAATTTGAGTATAATAGTCAATATGACTTAATTGCTTAAAGTTCTTAAAACAATATTTCTCTTACTGTATACAAAGTTCTCTTAATCCTGCTCATTTTGCTTTTCATTATTTTGTACAAGTTTATCCATGTTCTGCTAAGGTCATCAAGTTAATCATTTCTTCCAGAATAGCAGTATTCCATCAGAATCACATATCAAAACTTGTTCAGTCATTTCCTAGTTGATGGGCATCCCTGCAATTTCCAGTTCGTTGCCAAATATTTCATAACATTCCATTTTAATTCATCTTCCTTCCAAGGTAACCCTTTCTAGTCATTCTGGGCAGAGTTAGGAAAATTCATCTTTGCCTCTTTTGAGCAGGACTCTCAGGGCTCATGGAATTTGATCTGGGATAAAATCCATGAACCATAGTTCCCCTCTTTGTATCCTGGCGAAAAGTGCTGCTCTTACATGAGTTGTCTGTGTCTTTCAGTTCACAGGCCTTTGGTATGAAGTTGGGATTATCTCCAATTCTGACGTGTTCATGAAGCCAAAGTTTTCCACGATAGTTGGAGTTATCCTTATGGGTCTTAGAAGTGAAGGAATATTTACAATGATGACATATGACAAGTAAGTACAACACTGGAGGCTCTGTTAACTCCATAATACAATTGGTTATTAACTCTGAACCCATATTGTTTTTTTTTCCCCCTTTGGAAAATAGACATTTATTTCAAAAGGTCTGGGTATGAGTGAGGTTAAGAGAGTAGTACTTCTTTTTAAGGTTTAAGAAATCAAACTCTACAGAGAAGAGCCATTGTATTCTATCTGAAATCTGTTAAGGATTGTGTAAGAACTTCCATTTTAGGTCCAGACTTCATTCTCCCTGCTGGAGAAACTCTGTTGGGAAAGAAACCTGGGCAGGGGATAAACAGGAGGGGAAGTGAAGGAATTGGAGAGAAACCATTCTGGGAAATAGGGAAAGGTCAGGGGACACTCATTTCTAGCTTGTTTTTGCTGAAGGCTTTTTCCCTTCTTCATAGCTTACTCCTTAAATTCCCTTTAGGAATTATGTAGCTTCTCTGCTATGCTTCCCACCTCTCCTCCCTCCAAGCTATTCTTCCTCAGTTTGACTAGTTTGTCTTTGGATTCTAATGTAAACCTTATGTTAGCTGTCCTAAGGACACTGCCACATCACAGTGAGTGCTTTGGGATTTTGATCATGTATGCATTAGAGATGGAGCTTTACTCTGGGTTTCTCCAGGGGAGAGGTATTGTGAATGTTTTTAATAGACATGGTATAAGGTAATATTCTTTTGGAATTTTTGCTCCCTTTCTAGATATGGTCAGTGTGTACTGGAACAATTTTCAGCCATCCCAATGGGCATTCCAGGAAAATACAGAATTCCTTGTAAGTTCCACATGGACTTTTGACTATCCCTTTATGTTCTACCACACCTGGATGGGTAGCAATTCTTTTAATGAGGGGACTGAGTAGATAATCTTGAAGATCCTTTTTGAATCTAACATGCTATAATTTTATGTGCTGAGGTATAGCCACTTTTTAATTTCTAAAATCCAGTGATTTAGCTGGTGTTTCTCAACATTTGTAAATAGAAAAACCATGGAACAGTGAACTGGGTATAGTTCTGGAGCCAGAGACCCTGGGTACAAATATTACCTTTAACACACATATATATGGGTGACTTTGGACAAAATATTTTACACCTTTGTGCTCCAGTTTCCTTATCTGCAAAATCAGATTAGATAAGATGACTTCAAAAGCTCCTTCTTTCCCTAGTTTTATAAAGAATTCTTTTTTAATGTCAAAATTTTTTTCATGGGTCCCAATACAATAGTAATTAGTACAACAATTACAGTACAGAAATCACCAACATTAAACATTTTTAAAAAATACGTATTTTCTTTCAATGATGTACTGATTAATTGCAGTACAACAGACAGAAGACATGCCAAAATGTATATGCAAGCCATAAGTGGTGTACTTGGGTTTCAATCAATTAATAAGAGAACTTATCATCTACTATATACCAAATACTATGCTAAGTGCTGGGACATCAAAGAAAGGCAGAAGACAGTCCCTTTTCCCAAGGAGCTCATAGTCTAATGGAAAAAACATGCAAAAATTATTTTCAAGCAAGTTATTTACAACATAAAAATGAAAATGATAAACAGAGGAAAAGCACTAGGATTAAGCAGATTAGGAAAGATAGAATATAGGAAAGTAGATTATGAGGTTGTTTTTTTTTTGTTGTTGTTGTTGGTTTTTTTTTTTTTTTTTTTTTTTTTTTTGGTGGGGCAGCTAAGTGTATATAGTGCATAGTGTGCTGGGTCTAGAGTCAAGAATTCTTCCTAAGTTCAGATCTGAGCTCAGACACTTACTGACTGTATGAGCCTGGGAAAGTCACTTTACCCTGTTTCAATTTCTCATTTGCAAAATCAGCTAGAAAATGAGAGGGCAAACCACTCCACTATCTTTGCCAAGAAAACCCCAAATGGAGTCACAAAGAGGGGAACAGGACTGAAAAAACTGAATAATAAGTTAAGATTTTAGCTGGGAATTGAAGAGAGCCAGGGAACCCAGGAAGTGAGGGAATGAGAATAAGAGAGCATTCCAAACTTGGAAGCACAGCCAGAGAAAAATGCCTGGAGTCTGGTGGTTGAGCATTTTGTGTGAGAAACTTGATTGGTATCTTGGAACTCCTGGGTGATGGAATTTCCTGTTTCAATGAAGGTTAGCCCATCTTTTGCAACATATAGCTTTTGGAGAGCTATCCAAAGCAATGAGAGTTTGAGAGATTTCTTCCTCCTCAGCTAGATTTATCAGCTAACGTTTTCTGGCAATTTCTATGACACTCCCTACTTTTTTAGACCAGATTTCCTAAAAGATAAAGAAACCTAGGTTGAGATTAGAGTTATCTCTTGTATTCATAATTCATTATTTGCTTCTCTTTGAAGTATCTTATCCTCTATTCTCTATCCTGGGTTTTCAATTCACCTGCCACTAAACCTATGGTTGGAAGTCTATTTTAATTTTAAGGACTGATCATACTCTCTGGTTGAAGTAAATCTTTCTGAAACAGAAACACCGGGATGAGTGAACTGTTTTAATCTTATCCCAGAAGCCTTTTTTTTTTTTTTTTTGTAAATAGTACAATTACTGGCTCGAAAATTCTAACATAACTTTGGCCTACTTCTCCTTAGTCACATATTGCAGCCATTTCTCTGTCTCTCTCTCTCCAATCCATTTTTATAGACTCATTATACAATGATTACTACCTTTTCTGTATTCTAAGTTAGCCAAACTGACTTTATTCATCTTGTTTCCTTGTTTCATCTCTCATTACTGAACTTTATTTCTCCTTCAGTTGTACTGAATACTAGCACCAGCACTACATTCTACATGAAAGCTTTCTTTATCTTCATGCCAGGGCCCTTCCTCATTAAATTACTTTGTATTGATTTAAAATATATATATATTCAATCTAGCTTTCCCAATAAAATATAGGCTCCTTGAGGGCAGAGAGTATATCTTTTTGTCCCTGTATTCCCAATACTTAGTACAATACTTGCCAAATTATAGGTATTTGATAATGCCTGTTGGCTTATTTTGTTGTTCAGTTGTTTCAGTCCTCTGTGACTTTTTGTTTTTACAATTTTTGGGGGGGGACCCCAAGAGTGTTTGGGAAATACAGTGTCATCCTAAACCATTCTATCTTCACTATGTCCTCTTTTGGGAAACACCATCTGAGTGCCTGATATGTTTTCCCACCACTGGGTTTTTGAATAGTTCTGGCACATTTAAACCCTCTAATATTATGCATCTGTATCCTATAGCTCCACTCTTTTTTCTCATTCCCATAATGGATCTTTTCAAGTGTCTGTGAGAACAGCTGTTTCTTGGTGGGATCAGAAAATTCCCTTTTTAGCACTTTGGGTTGACTCCATGATGATTCTATAGTTCCTTACTTCCCCTTTTACTTGAATAATGTATTCATACCTTTAGGCCCTTCAACTGAATATTTTTGAAAGATACTCTCACTCTCTTTCCATCATTTTCTTTACTTTTCTATCTCTTAATTATTCCTTGGGTAACTGGGTGGGATTATTTTGATAACCTTAGACTGCTTCTCTGGGATATCTAAAGCAAGAGGATGAAGAGCTTCTAGCAGCTGTTCCTTATGCTTTCTTTAGGCGAAGGGTAATCTTGTTCTGAGGGTGAATATTTATGTTTTCACTGTATCCATACTTAAAATGGGATGAAAGGTCTAAGATGTTGAAATGAAACTTACTCTTTTCAAACATGATCTTTTACTATCTTGTTGTTTAGTCATTTCAGTCATGCCTGACTCTTCATTACCCATTTTTTTTTTTTTTTGGCAAAGATATCAGAATGATTTGCCATTTCCTTTTCCAGGTCATTTTACATTTAAACTGAGGCGAATAAGATTAATTGACTTGCCCAGAGTCACTCAGCTAGTAAGAGTTTGAGGACACATTTGAACTCAGAAAGATGTATTTTTCTGATTCTATATAATACTCTATCCACTTCACCACATAGCTACCTCAATTTAGCTATTATTCTATTTTTAATTCTGGATTTTCAGTTAATAATATGATGCCTTTTGTTTTCTCTTACAGATTCTAGAGAAATCCAGGTGTTGGACACAGATTATGAGAATTATGCTATATTGGAATTTGTTTTCCATTTGAATAAGGAGAAACATATTGTTTTAAAGTTATACAGTAGGTTCAGGGCCCCAGAACTAGGGAGGCAGAGGGAAAAGTGCCTTGAAGGGAAGGAAGCACACAGTAGAGGTGGGAGAGTTGAGAGTAATCCAGCTCAGAAGAACAGCAGGGTAATAATTATGCTTCTAATCTGGCTGTCTCCATTTCAGTCAGAGACATGGATAAAGAGATAGGATCGGGCACATGTACAGTTAGGTTCCTTCAACTAGTAGATCAGATCTTAACTTTCTTTTCTTTGCCCTGTCTGATCTCAAAACTGCTTTTGTACCATTTTCTTTACTACAAAAAGGGGAAATGAGCCCTATTAGGTCCTACTGGATCAGAAAGGGAAATGGGGCCAAAGTAATGAAATAGACAGAAGGATCATTGTTCATTCCATGGACCTACAGATAGTTATTCCTTAGAAAGTATTCTAAGGTGATATTACAGGCCCAGGAGGACGCTGATCCCAGAGCTTTTCTATCTGTCCTATCCTCATGTACCCAATAAGCACTTCAATTATTATTTCTGTAACATTTCTTTGGTGCCTTGATTCCAGTCAAAAACCAACTTTCTTCTATGTTTTGTTCACAGGTCGCACTTTTTTTGCTAGACCAAATGATATAAACACATTCAAAGAATTCTGGGCTGAAAGAGATTATACTGAAGATCAGATATATATGCTTGATAATGATGGTAAAACATGACTCATTTTTCTAGACAGAATTCATTTTATTGAAGCCTAAAATTCTTTCCTAACCTTTTTCTCCCTTTACTTCCTCCAGATCTAATTGATTTTTCTTTGCTTCCACAGAAAAATGTACAAAGGTGCTCCTAGAAGTGAGTTTCTCTGAACTACCATTCCAGTGGACAAGAGATCTGACCTCTGTATTCCATGAGTTCTGTGTCCTAGGAAAATAGTTTTAACTGCTTATTATCTAAAGGAATGAGAATTATTTTGCCTCTTAAAAACAAACAAACAAACTACAATTATTAAAAGGATGCTATGGGAATAGAGGGAAAATGAATGTTATGATCCTGCAAATCTTGAGAAGTTCTTAGGACAGTGAACTAGGCCCCCAGATTCAGAATTCTAGGGAATGCTGAGTGGTTTTCAAATTTTAGAGATTATAAACCCCCACAAATATCTTTCCTTAATTTATTGTGATTTGATTTTACCTAGACATCATATAGGGGGTAGCTAGGTAATTCAGTGGATAGAGCACTGGGCGTGGAATCAGGAATTTCTGAGTTCAAATTTGGACCCAGTTAGATACTAGCCGTATGACCCTGGGAAAGCCACTTAAATCTCTTTGCCTTAGTTTAGTTATCTGTAAAATGAACAAACCATTCCAGTATCTCTGTCAAGAAAAACCCCAAATGTCATCATGAAAACAGACATGACTTAAAAAAATGACTCTCTCTCTCTCCCAGGAAATATGTTGTAGAATCTGAGTCCAGTGTTGTTTCTTTGTTTTTTCATACAAGTTTTTTATTCTCTGGTTGCAGATACCCAAACGAAAACACTCCTAAGAACTATGAAAATAATCATCATTCGTAAAGCAGTTTTACATTTGTTGACACTTCTGATTCTTCTCCTGTTTTTTCCCTTATTTTAAGATTCCCCTTTTCAAATTTTTCTCTCTGAGTGTTGACCATGCTGCTCTGATAAGTGCAGCATTCTTCCAGGAATCTTGATTTGGTACCCTGAAACATGAGATAAGTTTATTATCTGGAAAAAGTTTTAGATGTAAGTGGGCTTTCTGTTTATTAACTTTTTCATGTATTAAAATAAACTTTTAAATTTGTTAAATTTATTTATTGAAAATTTTATTTACTATTTTAATTTCTTCCAGTTACATATGAAAACAATTTTTAACATTTGTTTTAAAAGTTTGAATTGCATTTTCTCTCCCTTTCTCCTTCCTCAGTCCCCCTCACAGATAAGGCAATTTGATATGGATTATATGTGTGTGTTCATGCAAAACATTTCCATAATAGTTACATTGTGAAAGAGAACATAGTCAAAAACAAGAACAAAACCCCAACACCAAAAAACAAAACAAAACAAAATAAAAAACCCCAAATCTCAAGAAAAATAAAGTTTAAAAAAAAAGTATGTTTCAATCAGTATTCAGACACCATCAGTTCTTTCTCTGGATATGGGTAGCATTTTTCCTAAGTCCTTTAGAGCTGCCTTGGATAGTTGTATTATTGAGATTAACTCAATCATTCACAGCTGATCATCTTACAATATTGCTGTTACTCTGTACATAATATGTGTCACTTTGCATCTATTCATGTTAGGTTTTTCTGAGAACATCCTGATCATAGTATTTTATCATAATCACACACCACAATTTGCTCAGCCATCCCCCATTTTTTGAGAGTCCCCTCAGTTTTCTTTGCCACTAGAAAAGAGCTGTTATATTTTTGTGTATAAATCCTTTTCTTTTTTGGATTTTTTAAACTTCCTTTTAAAAAAATAAAAATAATTCAATAGTTATTTTTATTTTTCTAAATACATGTAAAGGTAATGTTCTAAACACATCTTTGTATAACTTTGTGTTCCAAATTTTTCTCTTTCCTTCCTCTTTTTTCCCCTCCCCAAGACAGCAAGCAATCTGATATAAGTGCAATCCTTTTAAACATATTTTCGTGTTTGTCATGTTGTACAAAAAAAATCAGCCCAAAAGGAAACAAAAACCACAAGAAAGAAAAAAACAAAAAGGTGAAAATACTATGTTTTGATCCACATTCCATCTTTATAATTCTCTCTCTGGATGTGGATGCTATTTTTCATTCTGAGTCTGTTGGAATTGTCTTGGATTACTGAATTGCTGAGAAGAGCTAAGTTTATCACCATTGATCATCACATAATCTTGTTGATATTATACATAGTGTTCTCCTGATTCTGTTCACTTTATGTAAGTCTTTCTAGGATTTTCTGGAATCAGCCTGTTCATCCTCCTTTTTTTTTTTTTAATAGAGTTTTTTATTTTCAAAACGTATGCATGAATAATTTTTCAACATTCACTCTTGCAAAACTTTATGTTCCAAATTTCCCCTCTTCTTTCCCTCCCCCCTTCCCTAGATGACAAGTAATCCAATATATGTTAAACATGTTAAAATATATGTTAAATCCAATATACGTATACCTATTTATACAATTATGTTGCTGCACAAGAAAAAATCAAATCAAAAAGGGAAAAATGAGAAACAAAACAAAATGCAACCAAACAACAACAAAAAATCGAAATGCTATGTTGTGATCCACACTCAGTTCAGATGTAGATGGCTCTCTTCATCACAAGATCATTGGAACTGGCAACTCATTGTTGAAAACAGCTACGCCCATCAGAATTGATCTTTTTATAATCTTGCTTTTGCTGTGTACAATGATCTCCTGGTTCTGCTTATTTCACTTAGCATCAATTCATATAAGTCTCTCCATCCCTCTCTGAAATCTTCTTGCTGGTTATTTCTTACAGAACTATAGTATTCCATAACATTCATATACCATAATTAATTCAACCATTCTCCAACTGATGGGCATCCATTCAGTTCCTTGCCACTGCAAAGAGGGCTGCCACAAACATTTTTGCACATGTGGGTCCCTTTTCCCTCCTTTAATATCTCTTTGGGATGTAAGCACAGTAGTAACACTGCTGGATCAAAGATGCACATTTTGGCAGCTCTTTGAGCATAGTTCCAAATCTATGTACAGAATGATTGAATTAATTCACAACTCCACCAACAGTGCATTAATGCAATCATTCCCTCCTCTCTACATTGTCTGTCCACCATTTATCAATTTCCTTTTCTGACCTATCAGCAAAGCTAATAGATATGAGATAGTACCTCAGAATTGTTTTAATTTGCATTTTTCGAATCAGTAGTGCATTGGAGTATTTTTCATATAGCTATAGCTTTTACTATTTTCTCTGAATACAGTTCATATCTTTTGATCACGTATCAATTAGGGAATGGCTTTAATTTTTATAAATTTGACTCAGTCTAATGGGTATGTTAGAAAGATACCAGCACTTCTATTTATAATCTTCCTTTGACCAGTAGATTGTCAAACTTCTGACACTGCTGATTCAGTGGCTCCTAAGGCCTGCTCTTTATTGGTTGGGGCTGTGCTGTTCAGGGCTGCACTCCAGTCTCACCCTAGGTATGTTAGACCTTTCCTGCTGGCCTTCTGCCATTTCTTGATTGAGAGGTCTGGAAATTGCCACTGCTGCTATTGATTCAGTTGCCTCAAGGCCTATTCCTGGTTTGCTGAGGTGTCTACTCTGGTGGGACCTGAGCTGAACTTTTTTCCACTCTTACTCTGGTGCAAAAAACCTTTCTTGCCAACCTTCTAAGTTGTCTTGGGTTGGAAAATTGTTTTACTCCATCTTTTTGTGGATTTTGCCACTCTAGACTTTGTTTAGAGTTATTATTTATTTGGAGGGGTTTAGGGGAGAGCTCAAATGAGACCCTACCTTTACTTTGTCATCTTGGTTCCACCTCAAGTTTGTTTGCTTTTTTGTTTATTATATTGACAATGTGAGGAATACGGGTCCTCAAATGCATCAAATACTGTTTTCCTTCCATGCTGGACTAGTGAGCCGAGGAAATGACCGTATTTGGCCTTCTGTTTGGACACGGGAAAGTCATAACTACTTAGATCATTCTTTTATTTACGAGTCTATATCTTGGGCTTAGCTTGTATGTGGAATTTTTGCCAATCATGCCATACTTCAAAGAAGGATAGGAAGTGAGAATCCTGGAAATCCTAATCAGGTGCAGTGAATCTAGATAATCCAAGCTGTGATTTTCCAAGAAGCCTGGATTTGCAGTCAGGAATACCTGGGTTTTAATCCCTGCTTAGATTTGAAGTATCCCTTACTAGGACCTGGTTAGGTTATTTCACTTGTCTGTTTCTTCACCTGTAAAATGAGTGAATTGGTCATTTCTAAGATATCTGCTAGTTGGAAATCTCTGATTTTATGATTTTTTTCCCTTTGAACAATCAATAACAAATCAAAATTCCATCTTGGGGACAATGTAAGAGAAAAAAATTTAAAGACATCACAACACGAATGTATCAGCTCCAGTATGATGATTAAGGAAAGCAGACCAATTATATGGAAGGCTAGGAAATGCCCACAAAGGCCAACTAGAGAGCACTTTGACGTAAAATATTCCAAAAGGTCCATATAGCTATGAGGATGGGATTTATTTCCTCTCAGTAAATAGTCAGTGCATTGAAGGATGAATCTCAAAGTTAAATATCTCATGTGATATATAAAAAGTTTAATAAACATAATTTCTGGGTATCATTTTATTAAGTATGACTAGTAAATAATTAATAAAAGGATTGATAATTTGACTAACTCTCATGAAGTTGAATCATGGCTGCCTATTGACACTTACATGCCCTTAGAGGAGTGATTATTCCAGACAGATAGAGAATGAATATTATAATGAAAGGTGGACCAATTCCAAAAAGGGACTAATGGATATTACTTTGGTTATATCATTTTTGCTTCTAGACTGCCCCTAGCCCTGGATAATTTAGACAAAGAATCTAACCTTCATCTAAGCAGAGTAGAACACAATGAGCTTCCCCACTTGGAAAGGGTGTGAATAGGTTTGAAGAGAATGTTAAATTCTATCCCATTATCAGTCCTATTCTTCAGGGACTAATTATTGACCTTTTGATTGCCACACCTTTTTTCCCTCCATAGAATTTTATTTTTTCAAATATATATAAAGATAATTTTCAACATTCATTTTTGTAAGATTTTGTTTTCCAAAATTTTCCCTCCTTCCCTCTCCACCTTCTAACCCCAAGATAATATGAATTAGATTATACATATTCAATACTTTTAAACATATTTCCATATTTGTTATGTTGTACAAGAAAAATCAGACCAAAAGGGAAAAAACCATGAGAAAGAAAAAAGCAAACAAACACAACACAACAAAACAAAAAAGGCAAAAAAAAAAAAAAAAGGTTGTTTTTTTTTTTTTTTTAATCCATATTAGTACTCTAATGTGGATAGTACTCTGTCTAGATGTTAATGGCATTTTCCATCCCAAGACTATTGGAATTGTCTTGAATCACCACATTGCTGCCATGAGCTAAATCTGTTATAGCTGATCATCACACAATCTTCTTGTTACTATGTACAATATTTTCCTGGTTATGTTTGTGTTACTCAACATAAGTTCATATAAGTCTTTTTAGGCTTTCCTGAAATCATCCTGCTCATCATTTCTTATGGAAGAATAATATTCCATTACATTCATATACCATATTATTCAGTCAGATGAGCATCCACTCAATTTTCCAATTCCTTGACATCACAAAAAGAGCTGCTACAAACATTTTGTACATGGGGGTACTTTTCTCTCTTTTATTATCTCTTTGTGTTACAGACTCAGTAATGATACTGTTGGATCAACGGATATGTGTAGTTTTTTTAGCCCTTTGGATATAGCTCCAAATTACTGAATGAGAAGACTTTTTCAATCTCCTTTAATAATAACACCTCTTTATTGATGATCTCCAACTTATTCTATGTATGTATATATATATATATATATATAATTTTTTTTGAACATACTTCTTTGTGTTACCTCTTCCCTTATACTGTGAGCTTCTCAAAAACAGAGACTATCTTGTGCTTTTCTTTGTATCTTTAGGATTTGCTACAGTATCATATAGTAGGTGTTTAATAAATGCTAGAAATAATAGGGAGTAGTTTATTGAACAAAAGTGACATGGTCAGAATCATGCTTCAGGAAAATTACTTTGATGTGTTGAGAATGGATTGAAAGGAGGGAGAAATTTGAGAAAGGAAGACCAATTAGGAAATGGAAGGATATTCCACTAAGTAGGATTGGGACTACCCATCCTGGGGAATGAGAAGAGTTGTGGATGAGAAGAATTAGGAGGGGTATGGAGACCGTGGCAGCTGTTTGTAGAGGGTCTTGAATGCTAGACCATGGTTCTTGAAATTTGATAAGGTTTGTGAGCAGCAATGAGTCAAGGCATGAAAATTAGAAAAGCAATGAGTTAGTCAAGATGAAAGCAATGAGTTAGTAAAATGTCTCTGGCTACAGTGTTTGTAACAGGTTGAACAAGGAGACCAGCTAAGAAATTTTTATAAGACTAGTTCAATCCCCTAATTTTACAAATGGTGAAACTGAGGCCTAACAAGATAAAGTAATTTGCTCAAGGGAATGGAGTTAGTGAGTAGAAATTAGGATTTGAACAGAAGACATTTAGATGTAGGAAACAGCATGAAGTAGGATAGTTAGTACAACTGAAGAAGGGTGACATAGTGAGGAAGAGCAAGCAAGAAGTCTAGATTGTTATCAGTGAAGGTATAAGAGGTCTCTAAAGCCTGTTATACATAAATATAGAAGCTTGTTAGTTTCAGGAAATTAAAAAAGAAAGAGACATAGCTATACTTTGTGAGCTGAGTATGATATCTGCAGGTTAATCAATCAATTAATGAGCATTTATTAAGTGCCCATCATGTGCCAGGCAATTGTAAAATACAGGGCAGGCCTATTCTAATTTCCATTAAACATATTTACTTGTGAATCATAACACCCAGATGCTTCTCTTATTGTTGAAAAACAACTTATTCAAGTGAGCTCAATCATAAAATGGAAGCTTAAAACAAAATGGAATCAGTTACATTAAATTGACAAACTGTAGTTCAGTCATTTTTTTGATTGTGTCTGACTCTTTGTGGCTCTATTTGGGATTTTCTTGCAAAGATACCAGAGTGATTTGCCATTTCCTTCTCCAGATCAATTTTTGGATGAGGGAAACAGAATTAAGTGACTTGCCCAGAATCACATAGTTAATAAATGTCTAACTCTGAATTTGAACTCCAATCTTCCTGATTGCAATCTAGTGTGCCACTTAGCTGCTTGTGTGACTTCCTTTACTTCCTCCTTATCATATCCTTGGATTGGTATATCACCTATATAATGCTATACCAGCAGGTATTTGTGTCAATTTTGTCTAAGTCTTGTCTACATAAATTATGGCATAGCATGAGGCTATTTACATATCCCTGTGACAATCCACAGGATATCTTTTGTACCCTGATATGTGAAGGCTATTTGTTCCTGACTTTTTTGAGCCACAGTTACCACAAGGAATTTGGTACTTAAATTAATACACTAAAAAACTAAGGTCCATCATGTCCTTTTCATTTCATGAATCATTTATGAAACATGACAAATAATATTTTTAGAGAGGAAAAAATATCAGCACAACTTATCAAAACATTGAAAAAGATGCATAGTAACCCCTGTAGACTTTCCACTTTCACAAAGAGATTTGTTGGGGCCTATTTTGATCTCTTCATTTGAGCCCTTGTTGGATTTTTATAATTTTGTTACATTTATTTTTGATTTTTTGATGTGTCATTCTTTCCATTTACATTATTATAGTTAATGTATATATTGTGGTTTTCTTTTTTTGCTCTGCTTACTTTACTCTGTATCAGTTCCTATAGATCTTCCCATGCTTCTCTGTATTCCTCATCCACATAATTTCTTATAGGACAGTAATAGGTTTATCAGGTTTTTTTTTTTTTTTTCTCAAAAGAATCTCCATCTTGGGGCAGCTAGATGACACAGTGGAATACTTCCTAGTTGTGTGACCTTGGGCAAGTCACTTAACCCCAATTGCCTCAGCAAAAAGCAAAAACAAAGCAAGCAAACAAAAAACAAAAGAATGGCTATCTTGCTTATTTATATTATTCCACTCAGATGATTATTTTATTGTTGAAAAACAACTCACTCAAGACAGATCAAGCACAAAATGGAGGCTTAAGACAAATTGGAATCAGTTATGCCAAAAACAACTATTTTATTTATTATTAGGACTTATTTTCTATTATATTATCAGTTATACTGAATTCACAAACTTGTTCCTATTATCTTGTTAAGATATTAAAACTTATTCTCATTACAGCAGTATGCTAGGTACAAAAGTAGGAAATGAAACAGTCCTTAACTCGAAGGAACTTAAAAACCTATTAGGTAGAGGGGAGAGACAACATGTGAACAATATAAGAGGCAGGTTGGTCTACAAGTTAGTGCACTGAATTTGTACTCAGTAAGGCTTATTTTCCCTTTGACATTTGCTAGCTGGGTGGGTTTACTTATCATTTTTGAATCTCAATTTCTCATTGATAAATTGGGTTACAGCTACGTGGTGCCATAGTTCAAATCTGGCCTCAGACATTTCCTAGCTGTGTGACTCTAGGCAAGTCATTTAACTCTGCCTCAGTTTCCTTATTTATTAACTGACTTGGAGAAGGAAATAGCAAACCACTCTTGTGTCTTTTCTTTATGTTTTTCTTTTTTTTATTATTTTTTTTTTACAAAAATTTTATGCATAGGTAATTTTTCAGCATTGACAATTGTAAAACCTTTACTCTTGTATTTTTTCAAAGGAAATACCACATGGAATCATTAAGAGTTGGACACAATCAAAACCAACTGAACAGTAACAAAAATGGGGATTATAATGGCACCTGCTTTACAAAATCAAATGAATTAGTAAATATAAAGTGTTATATGAATGTTAGCTATGATTATGTAGGAATTAGACTAGTTGGCCCCTGCAGTTAAAAAAAATCTATTATCCTATGTATACATATAAATATTTATAAAATAAATACAAAGTAATGGGGTTGGGTGGGGAAGAATCTTTCTACCTTACTGCCATCCCCTAAAAATCTCTGTTTTTGTCTTCTATTCCCATCTGCCTGTGAATGAAAAAGAAAAGAATGGGATTTGGCCTGGCATGGGCAAATGAAGTTGCCCATTGATAGTTATATCTTGGACACCAGCTCTGCCTAGACAGCTACAGGATTTTATAGGGAAGCAGACAAAAAATGCTGGAATTTTTTAGTGCTCCATTCTGAGAAGATAAGATTAAGTACGGACTGACAGAATTTCTTTGGAATTAGGGATTATACTCTAGGATCTTTTATTAATTCCTGTCTTTGCACATCCCTCTTTCTCTGGACAAAAAGTGGCCTGGTCCTATGGAACTGAACCAACAAATGATATTTGGAAATATTTGCAAAAGAACTTATTTGCAAGGGCAAAATATTAAAACAATAATTATAGTATTAGAATGGTAGTTGTTCCTAAGGGTAAAAGGAGTGTACAGGAAAAAAGTGTAACAGAGGTAGAATCTTTTAGGTGGTGGGCTATTCTGAGATAACTTTATAGTTGTGCTTATAGCTAGTTTATTGACTAAAATATTTATTGACTGATTAGCTATTGCCCTGGTAAATCTTCCCCCTTCCTGTAGGCCCCCTGGAGAGGTCTGGAACTTTAGCTCTACGAGGGTAGAGTTGGGATCAATGGATAGTCTATGTTAGTTGGATTGTACACCTTTGCCTGATCCTTGCAGATTGACCAAATTTCTTTCCCCTTCCTCAGCATTTAACCAAATTAAAAATCTCTGTTTCTTTCTCTGCCTCTCTTTTTTTGTCTCCTTTTTTCCCCTATCTCTTTTCTTTTTGTCTCTCTCCCCTCTCTCCTCTCTCCTCTCTCCTCTCTCCTCTCTCTCTCTCTCTCCTCTCTCTCTCTCTCTCTCTCTCTCTCTCTCTCTCTCTCTCTCTCTCTCTCTCTCCTCTCTCTCTCTCTCCTCTCTCTCCTCTCTCTCTCTCTCTCTCTCTCTCTCTCTCTCTCTCTCTCTCTCTCTCTCTCTCTCTCTCTCCCCTCTCTCTTCTTTCTCCTCTCTCTCTCTCTCTCTCTCTCTCTCTCTCTCTCTCTCTCTCTCTCTTTCTCTCTCTCTTTCTCTCTCTCTTCCTCTCCCCTCCTTCCCAAGGTCCTCTTTCTCATGGGCTACAGATTCTGCTAAAGTCAAGAGTCTACACCTCCCTATTTCATTATTCAAGTTTCTCTTAATTTTCTATTATTTTTTTCTAAAGGCAGCGAATTGGACATTGAATTGGACATAGTGTACCTTCTATTTCTGAAACTCATAAACTAAAAAGAATTGGAATCTAATGAAGTAGGGAGAAAGTTCAGATTGTCTTTTTTCATCTTACCCAAATCATAAAGTTTTCATTGTGCTGAACTTGGATTGTAATCCTGATATTATCTCCATGGAGTGGTAGTGAGTTCTTATTCTAGCCTTAAGGCACTCACAAAATTGTCCCTCTGAGCCTTTGTGTCTTCCAGAAAATAGAAACACACCTGGAAATTCTTTCTAATTCACAAGAGAGTGAGCTGGACCACCTAGGATGGTGATAAATATGAAAAACAACTCTCAGGGGTTATGACTGCACTACTGCTCCTCACCAGTCCCTGCTAATGTTGACCCTGGGTTAAACTTGATCTTTGAGAGTCTGCATCCTTTTTTGGTTCTCCCTACTTTAGGCATTCTCTTTTAACGTGATGCTTACCTCAGGTTCCTCATTACCTTAGAATTGACTTTTTAGTTCAGAAACAACTGGGGCAGTTTGTTTATGACTGTATTGGTCTCTGGAATTAGAAGGTCTTGAGAGTAAATCCTGTCTTGGATACTATGTGTGAGTCAATCTGATTCAGGCTCAGTTTTTTCACTTGTAGAATGGAGATAATAATAGCACAGCCTTATAAGGTATAAATATATGAGATAACTTTGTAAACCTCAAAGGGCTGTATAAATGCTAACTACTATTGCTACTGCTACTACTATATTTTATTATTATATATAATTATATTAATAATATATTAAGCATTGTTAAACAATAAAGTTATTATATTTATTATATATTTATTTCTTCTTCCTCCTGCCTCTCCTCCTCCTCCTTTCTTACTCCCCTTCCTTTTTCTCCTCTTTCTCATCTTCTTCTTCCTCTTCTTTCTCCATTTTTCCTCCTCCTTTTTTTCCCATTCTTTCCTTCCTCAGGATTTTGCCATGTTTCACCATTCCCTTTCCAATCTCTCCCATCCCCTAAATCCTAAAATAGAACTTTCTCAGCTTGTACTTCAAACCAATAGAATTTAGAATTACTATCTATTCTAATAAATTAATATGCTGTGATGTAAAAGTAGGAAAGGACTAGAGTACTACTTTATTACAAAACACATTTTAATAGGTTCCTTCCTGAGAAAAAGTCTCGCTTTGGGTATTATATAGTACCTTAATGAATCTACAGGTGAGATTTTCAGGGCACCATGGAGGGGCCAATTTACAATGGCAGATCCATATAGTATACATTTTGGGGACAGAAGAGCCTTTAAGATGTCCTAAAGTAGATCTGAGTTATTCTGTCTAGATGTAGAGGAAATCAGATCCCTGGATTAGAGATCTTCTCCCTCTGCCTTAAAGGGCTAAAGTCTTGATTCTCTAGGAGCCTTAGTTTGAATAAAGTGAAATTTGAGCTAATCATTTTGGGCTTGCCCTTCACCTACTTTATCAGCAACTTCACAAGCTATTGACATGATCTCATTGCTATATCCACACTGTCCAAAGGGAGGCAGAGCAGCATATTGGAAAGAAGACCTCTTTTCTTTTATTGATCTCATCAGCTCTCATGGGTTGAATTTTCATTGTCAAATAAATTGATCCCAGATCTCTTTATTCAGCCTTGGTCTTTCCTCTGAACTATACTTTTTTTGGTACTTATTTCTCTTCCATCATGTGGTCACCATCCTCAAAACCTCCCATGCATTCATTCATTCATTTATTTATCTGCTTATTTATTTACTTATTCATTTCTTTCTTTCTTTATTTCATTCATTCATTCATCCATTTATTTATTTGTTCATTTATTTATTTATTCATTCACCCATTTATTCCTTCCTACCTTCCTTCCTTCAATTATTTATTCATTTATTATTGAAACAGTTCTTTAATTGGGCTCCCTACTTCCAGGTTCTTCCCTGGAATCCATTCTGTCTTCTAACAAAATAGACACAATTGCTGCCTTTATAAATTATATTCCATCTCTCTACTCCCATGTCTATTCCTTTAATGATCCCTGTCTGTGAAGTCCAGGTAGCCCCCTGGAGGCCAGAGTCAGGATAAGCAAAAGTATTGTCCAATAGGTTATTAGCCTTAAGTGCTTGGTTGTCTGATTCCAGTGAACCTATTCAGAGTTTCAGCCCTTTACACCTGTCCTTAGAAGGTGCTTCCGAATCCTAGTTTCCTTCAAAGCTCAGCCCAAATACTACCTTCTAGCCAAAGTCTTTCTTCATATTCCTGTTAGTGTTGCCTTTCCAAAATACCTTGAGTTTATTTTGTACATATTTTATTCGTGTGAAACCATGCTTTCTTTTTTTTACTATAACTTTTTATTGACAGTACATATGCATGGGTAATTTTTTACATTATCCCTTGTACTCATTTCTGTTCTGACTTTTCCCTTCCCTCCTTTCACCCTCTCCCCTAAATGGCAAGCAATCTTATATATGTTAAATATGTTATAGTATATCTTAGATATAATATAGGTGTGCAGAACAGAACAGTTCTCTTGTTGCACAGGAAGAATTGGATTTAGAAGGTAAAAATACCTGGGAAGAAAAACACGAATGCAAACAGTTCACACTCCAGTGTTCCTTCTCTGGGTATAGCTGATTCTGTCCATCAATGATCAATTGGAACTGAATTAGATCTTCTCTTTGTTGAAGATATCCACTTCCATCAGAATATATCTTCATATAGTGTTGTTGAAGTGTATAATGATCTCCTGGTTCTACTCATTTCACTCAGCATCAGTTGATGTAAGTCTCTCCAAGCCTCTCTGTATTCCTCCTATTGGTCATTTCTTACAAAACAATAATATTCCATAACATTCATAGACCACAATTTATTCAGGCTTTCTCCAATTGATCGGCATCCAATCATTTTCCAGTTTCTGGCCATTACAAAGAGGGCTGCTACAAACATTTTGGCACACACAGGTCCCTTTCCCTTCTTTAATATTTCTTTGGGATATAAGCCCAGTAGAAACACTGCTGAATCAAAGGGTTTGATAACACAGTTTGATAACTTTTTGGGCATAATTCCAGATTGCTCTTCAAAATGGTTGGATTCGTTGTGTGTAACCATGCTTTCAACCAACCTAGGACCTTCTGCATGTTAGTGCTATAACCTTGAAATATAATTAACAGAGAAAATGTGGAGGAGGTGAGAAGGGGCAGAGTTGGTGCCAGAGATTTTACTCAAAGAGATATTTGTTCCCTGAACTTTAGGGAACAGAAAGAGAAAGGAAAGAAAAAGACTTTGGAATCAGGAGACATGTAGGGAAAACCTATTTCTTAACATGTCCTTTGTAATTCACTTTCCTTGAGACTTTTTGAGATTTTTCTTGTTGGTTGAGCTTAGGGCCTCTTTTTTTTTTTTTTTTTTTTTTTTGGACTGAGATGTTATCTCAGTACTAGGTGGCTAGTGGATAAGATTTAGATTCAAGATAGGGTTTAGATTCAGGAAGAATTGAGTTCAAATCTAGCTTTTGATACTTCCTAGCTAAATGACTGTGAGCAAATCACTTAACTTTTGTCTTGTTCAGTTTTCTCAACAGTAAAAATATGAATGATAATTAAAAACTAGATCATATATGAGGATTGAATGGGATTATATTTATAAAGTGCCTGGCATATGTTAAGTTTTTAATAAAGGCTTTTTCTCTTGCTTCTTTTCATCTAAAAAGCTCAATTATTCTTGTGTTTTTCTTTTCTCTTATGATGTATATTCTCATTTGCATAATTTCTCTGATTTCTTTTTTTTAAATTTTGTTTGGACCAAGCCTTTGCAAAGTTGCCAGAAATGACCACAGAATGCTAGGTGAACAGATACTCGGGGAGCAGACAGATGGCAGGATATAGTTTAGGACACAGTCCATATGGATCAGGGCAATCATATAAAAAATTGGAATGAATCTGGTTGACATGTTCCCAAGAACAGACAATTGAATAGAAGTTATAGGGAAATAGATTTGAGATTAATGTAAGAGAACTTTCTTACAAGAGAAGCTGTTCAACCAAGGAATAAGCTGCCTCATTATGTAGTGAGCTCCCTGTTGTTGTTCAAAGACTAATTGATCAATCTGATTGGAAAGATGTAGAAGTTAATTCTTCATTAAATTAGAGTTGAGATTATAAGTGACATGATATAAGGGAGAAAACAATGTTTTAGAAGTTGGGATACAAGGATTCTATTTCCAACTCTGATATTTAATTGGGTTAGGAAGGAAACACTTTTATTTAGTACTTAAAAATCAGGCACAGTGCTAAAAACTTATGAATATTATCTTATTTGATCCTAACAATAATACTGTAATGTAGATACTATTATCTCCATCTTACAGATAAATAAACTGAGACAGAAGTTAATTGACTTACTCAAGTTCACATAGTTAGCAAGTGAGGTGAAATGACATCTCAGATCTTCTTGATTTTAGGTCCATTCCTTCGTCCATGTATCATTTAGCTGCCTTTGGTCCTCAGTAATCATTCTAGATCTTAGTTTCTTTTATGATAGAGTAAGAACGTTGGACTACATGATCTGCAAACTATCTTATGTGAATATGCAAAGGACATGTTATTTCATCAGTTTTGGAACTCTTTTTAAAAAGTAATAGCTTTTAATTTTCAAAATACATGTAAAAATAGTTTTCAACATTCAACCTTGAAAAACCTTGTGTTCCAAAATTTTCTCCCTCCCTTCCTCCTAGCCCCCTCTCTTAGACAGCAAGTAATTTAATATAGGCTAAACATATGCAATTCTTCTAAACATATTTCCACATTTATAATGCTGCACAAGAAAGATCAAATAGAATAGGAAAAAATGAGAAAAAAAATAAAGCAAACAACAACAAAAAATGTGAAAATACTATCCATATTCAGTCCCCACAATCCTCTTTCTAGATACAGATAGTTCTCTCCATCACAAGCTATTGGAATTGACCTGAATCACCTCATTGTTGAAAATAGTCACATCCATCAGAGTTGATCATCATATAATCTTGTTGTTGCTATGTACAATATTCTCTTGGTTCAGTTACTACACTTAACATTAGTTCATGTGAGTTTCTTCAGGCTTTTCTGAAATCATCTTGCTGATTGTTTCTTATAGAACAATAATAGGGAGCTTCTTTTATTGTTGCAGTTTTAACCTTTTATGACATTTTTTAAGATGAGTCATAATACATTACACATAGTAAGTACTTAATAAATGTTTGTGCCCTATTTCACTTGCCACTTCTATACTCTTTGTGCTGTTATCACATATAACCTATCATCCTTTGAGATCCATACTATCTGGTAGCCATTAGCTATCCATACCTAGAACACTTCATCCTCTTTTTCAATGAATTCATTGCCTTTTTCATGGTCTCCCTCTCCACTCCAACTCTTACCTTTATATTATAGGACTTCATTTGTTTTCATGTGCCCTAAAATACTTTAACTTCTAATTTCTTCAATCTACTCAACTCTCTCCTCTATTTTCATTCCATATGGGGCATTCATCCTATTGATCATTCACATCATTCATGAATGTTCTAATTATTTTCCAAGAACTCCACATTTCTTTTATCCATTTGGGATCCTTTGTCATTCTATCTCTTCCTTTGCTTTGCTACTCCCAATCCTATTCTTTGTCCTTATCATTTCTTTCACTCCTAACCTTCTATTGCCTCCATTTCCTCTACCACTTTCTCAGCCATTGCCCCTGCGCTGACTATACACTCATCTTTTCCCAATTATGACTCCTTAATAAACCAATTTGACTCCCTAGTATCTTCTGCTCTTGAATCATAAGTTCCATTGTCAATTGATTGTTTATTGATGACTATGCTTTTTCAGATCTGGATGATTCTTTTCTTGTCACCTCAAATCCCTTTGAAATTATCTATTCCCTTTTTTTTTTAATTTCAGTAAGCAGCTATGTAATTCAGTAGATGATTAGGATTAGAAAGATCTGAGTTCTAAATGAGCTTCAGATATTTCTTAGCTGTGTGATTCTGGGGCAAGTTATTTAAATTCTGCTTGCCTCAGTTTCCTAATCTATAAAATGGGAATTATAAACATATTTTACTTCCACAGTTGTTGTAAATATAAAATGAGATAATTGTAAACTACTATGCAGACCTTGAAGAACTATATGAGTACTAATAATAGCTAGCTATTATTATTATTATTAATTCTTTCAAGCTCTGATGAAGGAATGTTTCTTTGTCTTGACTCAGCTAACTGCTTTAAATCTCAGCCAATAATGCTTTCCCTCTAAGTTTACCTTATGTCTACTTTGCAGTTATCTTGTATATCACTATATAAGTACATGACCTTCCTTGGTTCCTATCTTGTCATGGCAGAGAGGCTTGTGTAGTTCAATGAAATTGTGAGTTATGCCATGTAGATTATCTAAGATGGACTGGTCTTAATGGAGAATTCTGACAAAAGATAATCCTTGGAGAATAAAATGGCTAACCATTACAGTATGTTTGTCAAGAAAACCCCCTGGATAGTATTAAAATGATAAAAAAAATTGGAAGAAATGGAAAAGACAAGTGATCTCTTCAAGAAAAATTAGAAATCCCAATGGAAAGTTTCATGCAAAAATGGGCATGATAAAAGACAAAAATGGTAAAGACTTAACTGATGTAGAAGATATTAAAGGTGGTAAGAAAATACAGGACTATACAAGAAAGATAATAACTACAGTGATAACTACAGTGGCAATGGTTTAGTTACTGATCTAGAGCTATATATTCTGAAAAATGAAGGTCAACTGACAAGCAATAAGACTACAGGAGGTGACAGAATTCTAGCTGAGCTACTTAAAATCCTAAAAGATGATGATGTTAAAGTGTTGCACTCAGTATTTTAGCAAATTGGGAAAATTCAACAATGGCCAATGGATTGGAAAAAGATCAATTTATTTCCCAATTCTAAAGAAGGACAATGTGAAAGAACATTCAAGTTTCTCAGCTTTTGGCTTGTTTCATACACCAGAAAAGAATCATCCAGATCTGAAAAAGCATAGTCATCAATTTTATGCTTAAGATTCTACAAACTAGGCTTCAACAATATGGGAACCAAGAGTTACCAAAAGAACAAGCTGGTTTTTGAAGAGACAGAGGATCTAGGGAACCAAATTGCCAACATTTGCTGTATTATGGAGAAAGCAAGGGCATTACAGAGAGATATTTACTTTTGCTTCAGTGATTCATTAAAGCCTTTGATTATGTGAATCATGACAAAATATGCCAAGTCTTCAAAGAGATGAGAGTACAATCTTTACTTCTTGACAAACCTGTACGTGGGTCAAGAAGCAACAGTTAAAACCAAACATGAAACAACTGATTGCTTTGAGATTGGAAAAGAAGTATAATAAGGGTGTAATAAGGGTGTATATTATTACTTTATTTGTTTAACATATGCAGAGTACATCATGCAAAATGCTAGATAAATGAATTAAAAGCCAGAATTGTGGTTGGGAAAAGAAATATCAACTGTTTCAGATATTCAGACAGTACCACTCTGATGGCATGAAGTAAAGATTAAGAAGCCTCTTGAGGAAGGTGAAAGACAAAAGTATAAAAGCTAGCTTGAAACTTAACATAAAAAAAAGAAAACTGCCAACTTGACAACTAGTCTCATCACTTCTTTGCAAATAGAGGAAGAAATGGAAACCTATATGCATAGGTTCAAATTTAACTGCAGACAGCAGCTACAGTCATGAAATTGAAATATACTGCCTCCTTGAAAGGAAAGCAAAATACATAATACAGCAGCAAAAGCATATATAATAACCATATATTTGATAAGTATAAAGAGTTAAGATTTTTGGGTGAAAATTCATTATTTATCAAAAATTGTTGGGAAAGCTGGAAAGCAGTATGGTAGAAACTGGGCATAGACCAACATCTTACAGGATTTACCAAGATAAGGTAAAATGGAAACATGAGATTTATGAGAAAATTAGAATATAATTATATTACTCAGATGTATGGATAGGTGAACAATTTATGAGTAAACAAGAAATAGAGAGCAAAGTTAGGTGTGAAATATAATTTTGATTACATTAAATTGAAAACTTTAAAAATAACTTTTTATTGATAGCACATATGCATGGGCAATTTTTTTACAACATTATCCCTTGCCCTCATTTCTGTTCCAATTTTTCCCTTCCCTCCCTCCACCCTGTCCCCTAGATGGCAGGCAGTCATGTTAAATAAACATGTTAAATATCTTATAGTATAATCTAGATGCAATATATATGTGTAGAACCGAACAGTTCTCTTGTTGCACAGGAGGAATTAGATTCAGAAGGAAAAATAACTTGGGAAGAAAAACAAAAATGCAAACAATTTACACCCATTTCCCAGTGTTCCTTCTCTGGGTGCAGGTGTTTCTGTCCATCATTGATCAATTGAAACTGAATTAGATCTTCTCTTTGTTGAAGATATCCACTTCCATCAGAATACATCTTCATATAGTGTTGTTGAAGTGTATAATGATCTCCTCCCGCTGGTCATTTCTTATAGAACAATAATATTCCATAACATTCATATACTACAATTTACCCAACCATTCTCCAATTGATGGGCATCCACTCATTTTCCAGTTTCTAGCCACTACAAAAAGGGCTGCCACAAACATTCTTGCACATACAGGTCCCTTTCCCTTCTTTAGTATTTCTTTGGAATATAAGCCCAGTAGTAGCACTGCTGGATCAAAGGATATGCACAGTTTGATAACTTTTTGGGCATAATTCCAAATTGCTCTTCAGAATGGGAAACTTTTTTTAAAAAAACAAATAAAACAAATGTTAACAAAGATCAGAAGGAAAGCAGAAAATTGGGAAACATTTTTATAGGCAGTTTGTCAGAAAAGATCTCATATTTAAAATATATAAAGAATCTTGTCAAATCTATAAGAAAATGAGTAATTTCCCAATTGATAAATGGTCAAAGGATATGAAGTCAATTTTCTAATGAAAATTTGAAAAAATATTTTAAATAATTAACAATTATAGAAATGCAAATTTAAATTTTTTTGAGATTTTATACTAACAAGATTGACTAAAATGATAGAAGGGGAAAGTGACAAATGTTGGAGAGGATTTGGAAAAATTGAGACATTTATTCATTATAGGTTGAATTGTGAACTGATCCAACCATTTTGGAGAGCAATCTGGAATTATGCCCAAAGAGTAACTGAACTCTCTATATACCCTTTGACCCATCAATAGAGTCAGGAGTCAAAAGCTAGAGTAGGGTTAGAGTTGAGATTTAGGGTTTAGGTTAGGGTTTGAGTTGAGTTAGAGTGAGGAGGTATTTAGGGTTAGGTTTACTGTTAGAGTCATTTCCAAAGATAATTAGAGAAAAAAGAAAAGAACCTATATGTTCTAAAATATTTATAGCAGCTCTCTTTGTGGTGGCAAAGAACTGGAAATTGTGGGGATGCCCATCAATTGGGGAATGGCAGGATAAATTGTGGTATTTGAATATGAGGGAATACTATGGTGTTATAAGAAATGATGAGCTCAATGATTTTAGAAAAACATGGAAAGACTTGCACAAAATAAAGGAGTGAAATGAGCAGTTTCACAGTTACTGTTACACAGTAACAGCAATATTATTTTAAGAATAACTTTAAACAAATGAGTTATTTTGACTATCATAAATACCTAAGTGATCTATAAAATACATATGAGGAAAACCACTGTGCATCCAGAAAAAGAACTGATAAATAGAAGGATGTGTAGAATAATTTTACATATATATATATATATATATATATATATATATATATACCTAGTTGTGTCTATAGTGGCCCTCTCTAGGAAGAAAAAAAAGAAATTTATATATTGTTGTATAGTTGAAAGAAATAGTAAGTTATGCATAATACATTTGCAGTTTCAAGTGCAATCATCTTTTTATTGTATTGTTATAAAATGCTTGTTTTATTTAAAAACGAAATAATAATTATTCAAAAAAGAAAGAAAATCTATGGCAAATCTCAAAAAGAGAGATGTCACCTTGCCAACAAAGGTCCATAAAGTCAAAGCTATGAGTTTTTCAGTAGCAATGTATATATGGCTGAGAGAGTTGGGCTATGAGGAAAGGTGAGCACTACAGAATAAGTACTTTTGAATTATGGTGCTGGGAAAAACTCTGGACAGCAAGGAGATCAAATTAGTCCATACTTAAAGAAATTAATTCAGACTATTCACTGGAAGGTCAAATACTGAAGCTTAAATACTTTGGACACATGAAGAGAAGACAAGATTCATTGGAAAAAAGACCCCAAAGTTGGTAAAGATTGAAAGTAAAAGTAAGAGAGAATAGCAGAGTATCAGATAATAATGTCATGGAAGTAGCAAATATGAGTTTGGACAGATTTTCTGAGATAGCAAACAATGGGAAAGAATGAGGTGCAATGGTCCATGGTTTTAAAAAAGAGACATGATTGAATGACTGAACAATAACAATGATATTAGTATGTAAACTAATTAGGTACAGTTGAGCCATTTCGTTTTTTCTTTGATCTCTAGCACAATACAAATGTTCTTTGGATTGATTGAAACAGTTATTAAGGGGGACAAGGGCTCATTGTTATCAATTAGTTCAATTTCCAAGATTTGTGATAACAATCTCAGATCCTTATAATTTTCCCTTTATTTCCTTTTATGTCATCCAAAGAGATTAAATAAATTAATACATATTCATATATCATTTATATATTTTATATTATATATATATATAATTTATATATTACCATAAATATTAAATAAATAAATTAAATAAAGTCTAAACCACATTCTCTCATTTGTCCTAGAGGCTTTTTAGCTTTAACTCTGGGCAAGGCATAGGGAGATACTTTTTTTTAACAGCTTAATATTTCCATATCTCTGCTTCAAGGCCTGAAAAGTTCATGTTACAATTTTATTACTATAATTTTAATATAATAAAGAAAATACCTAATCTTATCTTATGAGATCAAATATTTCTCTCAAATCTCTCATCTCTTCTTGCTCAGTTTCTTCCTTCTTCTCTTTCTATATCCCTCCAGTGACCTTTCCAAACCATACCTTTCTTATTTTTTCACATTCCTCTCCTAAACTTTCTTTTACTTGCTTAATCCCTCTGGTCTCTATTTCATTTGTATCCTAGACGATAAAACCCATCTTTACTCCATTGAATTTCTGTTAGCATAAATTTTTGATAAACTAAACCAATGAATTTATTAAACTTATTTATTAAGTTGCATAGTTTATTTCAATAGGCAACATTGTCCTTAATTTACCTATAACAATTAAACTCTATTTTATCATTAACAGAAGGTAATACAAAGCATTTTTCTAAATTAGATTTTTTTCACATCCAAGTTGTTCCCTTAAGTAAATTTCTCTTTTTGTGAGCAAGAAGCAAGACAGTTTCTAAAATTCTTCCTAAAATTCAAATTGTAAACTTGCTTTTAACTTTAGCCCAAGCTTGTTGGTGGAGTTGTGAAAGAATCCAACCATTCTGGAGAACAATTTGGAATTATGCCCAAAAAGTTATCAAACTGTGCATACCCTTTGATCCAACAGTGCTACTACTGAGCTTATATCCCAAAGAAATACCAAAGAAGGGAAAGGGACCTGTATGTGCCAAAATGTTTGTGGCAGCCCTTTTTGTAGTGGCTAGAAACTGGAAAATGAATGGATGCCCATCAACTGGAGAATGGTTGGGTAAATTGTGGTATATGAAGGTTATGGAATATTATTGTTCTATAAGAAATGACCAGCAGGATGAATACAGAGAGGCTTGGAGAGACTTATATGAACTGATGCTGAGTGAAATGAGCAGAACCAGGAGATCATTATACACTTCAACAACGATACTGTATGAAGATGTATTCTGATGGAAATGGATATCTTCAACAAAGAGAAGATCTAATTCAGTTCCAGTTGGTCAATAATGAACAGAATCAGCTACACCCAGAGAAGGAATACTGGCAAATGAGTGTAAACTGTTTTCACTTTTGTTTTTCTTCTCAGGTTATTTTTACCTTTTGAATCCAATTCTTCCTGTGCAAGAAGAAATTTGGTTCTTCACACATATATTGTATCTAGGATATACTAAAACACATTTAACATGTATAGGAATTACATACAGAGGGAAAATTCAGAACAGAAGTGAGTACAAGGGATAATGTTGTAAAAAATTACCCATGCATATGTACTGTCAAAAAATTATAATTATAAAATTAATAATAATAAAAAAAAGAAATTTAGCCTAATCTAACCATTCCTTTTTTTTAAACCTGTAGTTTTGTGATGCTGAGTAGGGGAGGAAGACCTCATAGGAGTATAATCCACCTATGAAATGAGGTGAAGATATTGATTCATATTTTCCCTTCCTTTGTTCTTTCTCTTAAATACATCTATGACAATGTTTCTAAGTTCTTTTATATTTTTCTTATGACACCTAGGATAGAAACCATAGATTTACTACTAAATTCTTGGCCAGGATTGACAAAAGAAGAGTTAATAATTTCTGCATCATCTGGTTTGACTGGCTATATCCCCTAACACTTTCTGATGTGTCTGTATAATCTATTTTGAAAATAGGCAGAAGCCTCTTTTTCTTCTCAACAAATCTTTCAAAAGTTACTTCAATGAGCATCTGTACCTGAATTGGGAAGTTTAATAAACTTAAAGTAAAATTTTTAATTCACTTAATTTCAATTTGTAAAACTCCCAGGTCAAAGTTTCTAATTTCACAACAGACCAATTAAAATTTTTTTTTCTAAACTGATTTGTATTTCACTCTAATTTGTAAAACTCCAAAGTCTCTAATTACATCTATTCTTCTAATAAAACTTATTTACTTTTTAGTTGTTCCCTGATTAACACAAACTTTTCTCTTTTTCATGAGTTAACAATTAAGTTCTTCACTAATTCAACTATCATCTGCAACTGATTTCCTTCCCCTTCAATTTGGTATTTCAGAGACACCATTTTGAAAACAACTTCTTTCTTTTTTTAAAAGTAATTAATTTATTATTAATTTTTTTACAAAAATTTTATGCATAGGTAATTTTTCAGTATTGACATTTGCAAAATCTTTTGTTCCAACTTTACCCCTCTTTCCCACCACTCCTTCCCCCAGATGGCAGGTTGACCAATACATGTTAAATATGTTAAAGTATAAGTTAAATACAATATATGTATACATGTCCAAACAGTTATTTTGCTATACAAAAAGAATCAGACTTTGAAATAGTGTACATTTAGCCTGTGAAGGAAATCCAAAATGCAGGTGGACAAAAATAGAGGGATTGGGGATTCTATGTAGTGGTTCACACTCATTTCCCAGAGTTCTTTCACTGAATGTAGCTGGTTCAGTTCACTACTGCTCTATTGGAAATGATTTGGTTCATCTCATTGTTGAAGATGGCCTCTTCCATCAGAATTGATCATCATACAGTATTGTTGTTGAAGTATATAATGATCTTCTGGTCCTGTTCATTTCACTCAGCATCAGTAAGTCTCTCCAGGCCTTTCAGCCTGTTGATCATTTCTTACAGAACAATAATATTCCATAATATTCATATACCACAATTTATTCACCCATTCTCCAATTGATGGGCATTCACTCAGTTTCCAGTTTCTGGCCACTACAAAAAGAGCTGCCACAAACATTTTGGCACATGTGGGTCCCTTCCCCTTCTTTAGTATTTCTTTGGGATATAAGCCCAGTAGTAATGCTGCTGGATCAAAGGGTATGCACAGTTTGATAATTCTTTGAGCATAGTTCCAAATCACTCTCCATAATGGCTGGATGTATTCACAATTCCACCAACAATGTACGTGTCGCTGTTTTCCCACATTCCCTCCAACATTGCTCATTATCTTTCCCTGTCACTCTAACCAATCTGGCAGGTGTGTAGTGGTATCTCAGAATTGTCTTAATTTGCATTTCTCTGATTAATAATGACTTGGAGCATCTTTTCATATGGCTAGAAATAGTTTCAGTTTCTTCGTCTGAGAATTGTCTGTTCATATCCTTTGACCACTTATCATTTAGGGAATGGCTTATTTTCTTATAAATTAGAGTCAATTCTCTATATATTTTAGAAATGAGGCCTTTATCAGAATCTTTGAGTGTAAAAATGTTTTCCCAGTTTATTACTTCCCTTCTAATCTTGTCTGCATTAGGAAAACAGCTTCTTTCTAATGAGTGAAATGACTTTCTTTTTTTAGCTATAAAGCAACGAATCTATCATGCTTCAAGAAAATAATGATAAAATGTCCAAGTAACATTTACTTATGTTCTTAATTTCCTTAAAACAAATTCTACAAAATTAAAACTCACTAAAACATTTTAGCATTTATAAAAACATTAAAACTATAATCTGAAAATCTATGATAGAGAAATTACATACTAAGTACAAACAGTTTATAATTAGTTTATTGTAACGAGCTGTTGTCTCTAGAAGCTGCTGGATCGCTCTCTGGGAAGAGATCTGCTGTGTCTACTCAAATCTTTAAGACAGATTCTTCTTCCTGTAGTGAACCGTTGTCTCCAGGCAGTTGCTGTTAACTCTTGTCCTTAGAAGTGACTTCCCTTCCTGCAGAGAGCCCCGTCAGGCCTGATGTAATGCAGAGAGTCTTCTTCTTTCTCTGAGAGTCCTCTCTTTTATTCTCCCAGAGAATGGGCGTGGGATAATGCAAGGGCTTCTGGGAAGAACCACCCCAGCCAATGAGCTTGCCCCCTCTATCAAGTCAACCTGAGTTCTCACCTTGTAATTGTCCAGAAAACCTGAATTCTCACCTTGTCACTGTCCAGACAACCTCAGTTCTCACTTAGTAATCCTAACATCTCCCCCTTTCTTTTGATTTAGAACATAGGACAGTCATGACCTTGAAACATAAATCCATCAATATGGGAAGTATTACAGATAATTACATAAATGACCTTGAAACATAAATCCATCAATATGGGAAGTATTACAGATAATTACATAAATTACATAAGCATATAGTAACATAGTAACATAACACATGCTAGAAGTATATAACATAATCATAAATTGAAAATTTATAAATGTCCATAAGTCCATTGTCCATTAGTCTCATCTTGTGTGAGGAAGTCCAATGATTCCTGCTGGTTTTAAAGTTCTTTAACAGTCTTCTTATTATCCATGCTCTTTCAGTGTCAGATGTTTCTTAGATCTTCTCCTTTATTTTGAGGTCTTTCTCTTTTTCTGTCTCTCTCTGATGGACAAGGCGAATATGACTCGTTGGCACCCATCTGATTCCTTCTCCTGCTGAAGAAATACAAGCAAACCCTCTCTCCCAGGCATTTAACCTATCTAATTTCCTTCTATTTACCACTTTCTAAATCTCTTCTCATCATCTGACAATTACATTGGAGTTGTTTGCACTGGGCACAGCCCTGTTAGTTTAAAAGGCCTGTATTCTCCCCAAGTGTAATCCATTTTTGCAATCTGATTGCCTTTTGACTGACTTATCAGGTAATCCCTTTCTGCCATGTGATTGCTTCTCTGCTGATTGATTAAATCAGAGTCCTGGCCTTCTAAAGGTTCTTTGGGTGTAACATCAGCTGCCATCATGCCCCAAGTCTTTTTTGCCTGGGACCCTGGACCTGGACCCCTCATCCCATTTCCCTGAATTATTCTACACTCTGATGCCCAATGGAGTCCTCTGTTGCATTTTGGACATGGGGTTTTAGGTCTTCTTTCACCCTGTCTTCTCACTGTATCTCCATACCTACACTGAGCTCTTAGATGCCCAATTTTTCCACATTAAAAACATCGCCGAGTTTCTCTAGAAGTCCCTTGCCAGGAGGGACCCTGTCTTTCCACATTCATCATTGTCCGGGTGTAAAAAGCATTTGTTCCCACTGTAGCACAGCGTCTTATGATCTCCTCTAAAGGAGCATCTTTGTCTAATCCCCATATAATTCTTTTGCAAATCTCATTGGCATTTTCCTTAGCCAGATGTCTGGTCATTATTTCTGTAGCTGAATTTTCTCCAATAGTTCTTTTGACAGCAGTTTGCAAACGTCCCACAAAATCTGCAAAAGGTTCATTGGGACCTTGCTGTATTTTAGTGAAAGCCTCTCCACGATCTTTCTGTCCAGGAAGGACACCCCAAGCTTTTATTGCAGCCTTAGCAATTTGTTCATATATTGTCATGGTATAATTAATCTGTTCCGAATTCTCTCCATACTGACCTTCACCAGCTAAGTGCTCAAAAGTGAATTGTGTGTTAACTCCTATTTCCAAATTGCATCTGACTTGAATTTTACATAATTCATGAAATTCCGCAAGCCATAATAAATTTTCTCCAGGTTCCAGACATGTCCTTGCTATGGATTTCCAATCATTCGGGGTTAGGACTTCATAAGACAAACCATCTAGTAACATTTTGACATAAGCTGATGTAGCCCCATAAAGGGTACAACCTTTTTTCAAATCCTTAATTTTATTCAAATCTAAAGGTGCATATCTTCTCCTTTTTTTACCTACAGAGTCAGTATTTTCAATCACAGGATATGCATGTATAAAATCACTTATATCCTGTCCTTCTTTTTTAGCTTTAACCAATGCTTTTTCTAATCTTGTCATAGGCTTAGACTGCTTCACAGACAATTCTGTTTGTGTTTCTGCCTCTTCCTCTCCTCGTTCTTGCTCCACCCCTGAAGGGTTAATTGAGGGAGGAGATGGGAGGTGCTCCTGTTGCTGTTGCTCAGAATTGTACTTAACTTCATTGTTATCTGATTCATTCTTTTCACCTAGTTTAGTTGACACCTCCCCATTTTGCTCCTTCATCTCTTCCTTTAGAATAACATTTTTTAAAGCCATTTGGATTAAATTGTAGGTATGAATTGTATCTTTGGAAACTGAGTTTGGTCTGGAACCAAAGGGTAAAATGTCACAAAGACAATTGTAGTGTTCACCTAATTGCTCTCCTACTAATTTCCACTCATCTGGATCCAATTCTTTTTCCAGAGAAAAAGAAGGACATATGACCTTCACAGTTCTTAAAAGTTCAGTAATCTCCTCTAAAATTATAATCAATCCTTGGCTTTTCATAATCTTGATGATGCTCTCTAAACATTTTCCTTGAACAGAAGGTGTTTGCCCCATTTCACTATAAGAGATTCCTGGTTTAGCCCTTAACAAGTTAAGTTCCTTATTTATCTATTAGCACCCACACTTAATCTTTAACGAAGTTTCCTCGTTACTCACGGTTCTGGGTCAGAGAGACTGAGATCTAGATCAGAAGCTTTTCCACTGGAATCAGGACTGTGTCTGTCCCTGTTCGGGCGCCAAATTGCGAAGGTCTGGTCTAGCTCCTTTTGTCAGGATAAGCAAAAGTCCTTGCCCCACGTTGGGTGCCAATTGTAACGAGCTGTTGTCTCTAGAAGCTGCTGGATCGCTCTCTGGGAAGAGATCTGCTGTGTCTACTCAAATCTTTAAGACAGATTCTTCTTCCTGTAGTGAACCGTTGTCTCCAGGCAGTTGCTGTTAACTCTTGTCCTTAGAAGTGACTTCCCTTCCTGCAGAGAGCCCCGTCAGGCCTGATGTAATGCAGAGAGTCTTCTTCTTTCTCTGAGAGTCCTCTCTTTTATTCTCCCAGAGAATGGGCGTGGGATAATGCAAGGGCTTCTGGGAAGAACCACCCCAGCCAATGAGCTTGCCCCCTCTATCAAGTCAACCTGAGTTCTCACTTTGTAATTGTCCAGAAAACCTGAATTCTCACCTTGTCACTGTCCAGACAACCTCAGTTCTCACTTAGTAATCCTAACAGTTTATAATGTCATAAATAGGTGCAAATTGGAGGAAAAATTCCCATCTTTTTTGTTTGTATTTCTTGTCTGTCTTTTAATTTGGCTAGAGTTGAAAGACAGAAGACAAAAGAATGAGAGGGGAGAGGGGGAAGGAAAAGGGGAGAAGGAAATGTTTTCTCAAAAAAGAAAGTTTTCTTTCTACTCTTGCTCTTTAGGCTGAGAAGGCCCCAAGACACATAGAAACACACACATACTAACATACATAGGATTGACAAGTGGGCTGCTATTCTCATTTTGGTCACTAGATGTCTTCAAAGACTATGCTATAGATAAACATAAACTTCCCCTTCTCCCTCCGCCCCCTTCACAAAAACTTGTAGCAACAAAGAAAAATCATTTTTAGACTATATTCTGATTGTTCCCTTTTTGTATAATAGAGAATAGGAACTTCCCTACCCTTTTTTTTTTTGAAGGCTACACTTTTTATTTATTTATTTTTACTATAATTTTTATTGACAGAACATATGCTTGGGTAATTTTTTACAACATTATCCCTTGCACTCACTTCTGTTCCGACTTTTCCCTTCCCTCCCTCCACCCCCTCCCCTAGATGGCAGGCAGTCTTATACATGTTAGATATGTTATAGCATATCCTAGATATTATATATATATAATATATGTGTGCAGAACCTAACAGTTCTCTTGTTGTATAGGGAGAATTGGATTCAGAAGGTAAAAATAACCTCTTCCCTACCATTTAATAGAAAATATCCTTCTTGACTCAGATTGAGAGATTCCTTGAAGAACAAATTTTTCCAAAGTTTTAACATCCTGCTAGCTTAAAGCTAGGAGCTTCTCTCTCCACCTCCCCACAGGAAATAAAACCTCTAAAAATCCTTTAAGAACCTCCTCCTGGCCAAAAAAAATGCAAGAGATGCCTCAGAGAAAGTAAATTCTCTAAGGTTCCTAGTTTCTCTAAGACTTTCCAGAAAAGGGTATTAATCTCTCTCAGGGTTACCTGAGGACTCCCACCCTATATTGAAGAAAGAAAGATTTCTCCAAGTGTTTAAATCTTCTCTTGAAGCTGAGAGCAATCCTAGGAGAAATAATTCTTCCAGGATTTAAGTTTTTTTGGGGATTGCCTGGATTTCATATTGCTAATTATTTCCACATTATCACATTGAACACAAAATAGCTCCTCAAGATGGACATGGACAAAGATATAACTTTTCCCCACAGGTTGCTTACCTTCTAGCTTGGAGTTAAAATCATGGAGTTTGAGGTTGAGGGCAAAGTCAGATTTTCACTTAAAGTTCTCCAGAAGTCCCCCTTCAAGGTGAAAAAAAGTCTTATTGAGGAACCCTGAAAGGGAAGAGGGAGTTTGGAGGATTAATCTCCTCCCCGATGCGTTTGCTGTTATCAATTGTCTCAATAGAATTTAATAAAAGTAAACTAAGACAAAAAGGCCTGAGAATGTTAAAAAAAAAAAAAAAAAAAAAAAAAAACAACTAAAGAGTGAATTTACCAGTAAATAGGATCTCAAATTCCCCAGGAAAGCTGACTCCAAATGAAGTGGACAACTTTCTTTTGTAATTTTGGGGACTATGGAAAATAGGCTAGCATCATAGATGGGGAAAAAGAAATAGATGATTTGATAGAAATTTGGAATGAAGTTTAGCAACAAATCCTTCCGTCTCTTCTGTGACTTAACAATGTTCATTGTTTGAGTCCAGGTGCATCTTCAAGGACAGAGACAGTAAACCAAACTTCTTTGGATACAAACCAGACATCCTTGAAGAATAGCGTGGTGGTATAAAGATACTATGCCACATTCCCTGCCTCCTTCAAAGATAATAGATTTCTTTGACACACACACACACAAAAACCAGTGATTCCCAGGAAAAATGGGTTTTTAAACTTAGCTCATTACTGGACAGCTGAATTTCTGCACCAAGTTCAGAGACCAAGAATCATGACTTAGTTACAGGACAAAATCAATTAATTGTAAAGAGGATTAATTTAATTTTCTATTAAATTAATCCTCTTTTCAAAACATATGTGTGGATAATTTTTCACCATTAACTCTTGAAAAATCTTGTGTTCCAAATTTCCCCCCCTTCCTCTTATCCCCTTTCTTAGATGGCAAGTAATCCAACATATGTTAAAGATATTAAAATATATTAAATCTAATATATCCATACATATTTATACAATTATCATGCTGCATAAGAAAAATCAGATCAAAAAGAAAAAATGAGAAATAAAACAAATTGCAAGCAAACAACAACAAGAGTGAAAATGCTATCTTGTGATTCACATTCTGTTCCCACTGTCCTCTCTTTGGGTATAGATGGCTCTCTTCATCATAAGATCATTGGAACTTGCTTCAATCAACTCATTGTTGAAAAGAACCACCTCCATCTGAATTGATCATCATATAATCTTGCTGTTGCTGTGTACAATGATCTCCTGGTTCTGCTCATTTCACTCAGCATCAGTTCATGTAAGTCTCTCCAGGCCTTTCTGAAATCATCCTGTTGATCATTTCTTTCAGAACAATAATATTCCATAACATCATATACCATAATTTATTCATCCATTCTCCAATTGATGGGCATCCACTCAGTTTTCAATTCTTTGCCACTACAAAGAGGGCTGCCACAAACATTCTTGCACATACAGGTCCCTTTCCCTTCTTTAGTATTTCTTTGGGATATAAGCCCAGGAGTAGCACTGCTGGGTCAAAGGGTATGCACATTTTGATAACTTTTTGGGCATAGTTCCAAATTGCTCTCCAGAATGGTTGGATTCTTTCACAACTCCACCAACAATGCATCAGTGTCCCAGTTTTCCCATATCCCCTCCAACATTCATATTATCTTTTCCTGCCATCTTAGCCAACCTGATAGGTGTGTAGTGGTGTGAGAAAATCTGAATGCTGTAGACAAATTCACTTCCCTTGGAAGAACGGTTTCCAGGGATATACACATGGATGATGAGATTGAGATACACATTGCTAGAGCTAGCTCAGTAGTTAGGAGGCTCTGAAGGTAAGTGTGGGAGAGAAGAGGTATTAGGTTGCCTGCCAAATTAAAGGCCATTTTGTTGACTTCAATGTTGCATGTCTATGAAACCTGGACATCAAATCTGCACCATGCCAGGAAAGATTTGAATCATAGAAGATTCTGAAGATCATCTGCCAAGATAAGATACTTGACACTGATGTCTTTTCTCAAGGTTAACTGCCAACCATTCAAACTCTACTTCAGAGAGTGCAATTTTGTGAACTGGTCGCATTGTTTGAATGCCAAATATACACTTGCCAAAAAGACTGTTTGATGAAGAACTCACACGAGACAGATGCTCACGCAAAAATCAGAAGTAAGACAAGGACATTTTTCAAAGTCTTTTTGAAGAACTTTGGAATCAATTGTAAGACATGGGAGATAAGGACACAGAACCACCCAACTATGACATGCCCACATCAAAAAAAAGTCTATGCTCTGTAAGTAAAACAGAATGGTAATAGCCCCAAAGAAACTTGAGATGTGTACATTTAAAGACATTGCCACTCCAAATGTTCATGTGGACCTTTGTGTGCAACTTAGGTATTGAGTTTGTATTGGTCTAATCAGTAATAGTCAGACACATTGTACCTTGGTTCTGACAGAGTAATGTCATTTTGGTTCTCTTTGAGAATAAAAGGCAACAACCACTTGTGCTGGCAAGTTGGATACCCAGAAAGAAAGTATGTATTCCTGCAGAGAGTGGGTTCAAACTTAAAGCAGTGACTACGAAATATTTCCACCAGTTAGGTCACTTTAGGGTATGATATAACTGAGGTCACTTCCTTGCCTGCGTATAGATTGCCTTTTAGGCTCCTTCCAGCTTGGTTGTGGTAGCCACAGCAGTTTTTGTCATGGACCTCTTATTTGTTCTCTGGTGACTCCTCTGATTTTGAAGCAAACAAGGTTTAGTATGATCCATTTTATGTAGATACTTCTTTACATCAGAATAGGATGAACAAATACAAAGAAACAAAGGACCAGAAGCACTACATGTTCATAATGATGGGCCAGCCCAGCTAGGAAAGTGTAAGTCACCTTGCCTAGAGGTTACAGCAGTTCTCACCTTGCTCACTACTAGGAATGAAAGTGAGTTAAGTTCTCTGTCAAAGACTTATTTTGTAGCTATGAAAAGTGAGGTAAAGAGGGATTAAAACATTTCCTGAAGGTCATAAAGTGATAAGCCATGGGAATGAGACTTGATCTAAGTTTCTCTGATTCTTTTCATTGGACCACATAATCTCTACCCTTACACTACTATTCTACTTTTTTTTCATTAGAGACACTATTCAGGAGATTTTTCTGTTATAAAGAATATAATAAGAATAGAGAGGATATTGTTGTTATTTAGTTGTTTGGTTTTTTTTTTTTAAGTTGTATCCAACTCCATTTGGGGTTTTCTTGGCAAAGATTCTGGAATGATTTGCCATTTCCTTCTCCAGTTCATTTTACAGATGAGGCAAACAGTGTTAAGTGAATTGCACAAGGTCACACAGTCAATATGTATCTGCAGCTACATTTGAACTCAGATCTTCCAATTTCCAGGCCTGGCACTTTATCCATTGTGCCATCTAGCTGCTGACATCATCTAGAATGATGACTTGAGAGCCCCCTCCCATATTGGGAGTCACATCATCTATTTATCTTAACCTAGAAGTAATGAATAGTCCCTGGGTTTCAAGGTTTTTAAAAAAGAAGAAAGGACAGGTGTTTATCTTGTCAAAAGTATTTTCTGCATCTGTTGATATAATCATGTCGTTTTTATTTTTCTTGTTATGAATAGGGTCAATTAAATTTATAATTTTCCTAATATTGAACTAGCCTTACATTTCTAGTATAAATCAACCTGATCATACTGTATAATTTTTTGGTATGTTGCTGTAGTTTCCTTGCAAAAATTTCATTTAAAATGTGAAAATATTCATTAAATATATGGAGCTATAGATTTCTCTCTTCTCTCTCTCTCTCTCTCTCTCTCTCTCTCTCTCTCTCTCTCTCTCTCTCTCTCTCTTCTCTCTCTCTCTCTCTCTCTCTCTCTCTCTCTCTTCTCTCTCTCTCTCTCTCTCTCTCTCTCTCTCTCTCTCTCTCTCTCTCTCTCTCTCTCTCTCTCTCTCTCTGTCTTAGTCTCTGTCTCTATCTCTGTCTATCTGTCCTTCTCCTCTCCTCTCCTCTCCTTTTCTCTCCTCTATTCTCTTTGCTTTATATATCAAGACCATCTGTATATTAAAGAAGGAATGTAGGATTCCCTCATTGCTTATTTTTTCAGCTTTTATTATACAGAGGAATTAATAGTGAGGAAGGAGGATACCTAGTCCCAGTATTCCAAATTTGGTGCAATCCGCTTTTACTTTTGCCCCTCTTCTCTTTTCTTCAGCCAGAGTTCAATTCACTGTTTATTAATCTTTTTTTCTTTTAAACTTCTCTTCAAATTCCACTTTCCTTAGAGTAGGATTGTGTAGAATTAATTCCTAATGCAACCTACTCTTCTCAGTCCTTCAGATCCCTTTTCCCTTTTCTCTCCTTTCCTTATTGAGTAAAATACATTTCTGTTCCCATCTTTAACTAGTTCAGATGAGAGTGTAGTTCAAGTGTTATCTGATCCCTCTGCCCCTTTATTCTTGTCTTCATTTTTCTTTTTTCATAATAACTTTTTTATTTTAAAAATACATGCAAAGTTAAACATGTGCAATTCTTCTAAAGATATTTCCACATTTATCATGCTGCACAAGAAAAATAAGATCAAAAAGAAAAAGAAATGAGAAAGGAAAAAAAGCAAGCAAACAAAAACAAAAAAGATGAAAATACTATGTTGTGATCCACATTCAATCCCCATAGGACTCTTTCTAGATTCAGATGGCTTTCTCCATCATATGTATAATCTTCTAATTGTGCATTCTGATTATATGAGATAATTTTCTCCACAGTTCCTCTCCTTTTCCCCCTCCCATAATGTATTCCTTCCCCTTGCTATTTTCACTCTTCTTTTAAGTTTATCAAAGCATAATCAAACTACTCTCAGGTGCTCTATCTTTTTAGAATCATTCTACTTCTAACATAATAGGGTTATAAGGGAAACTTTTCATCTCTCTATTTTATCATTTAAATAATTTATACTTATTTAGTCTCCTTCAATTTCTCAGTTCATGTTATTTTATTTTTTTTCCAAGTAAGTAATTATTTTATTGTGGGCCTGCTAGTAGAATGATGATAATTACTAGATATTTTTGGTAAATTTATTTATTTTTGATACACATTGTTTTATGAATCATATTGAGAGAAAAAGTCAGATCAAAAGGGAAAAATCATGAGAGATATAAAAAAAAACCAAAAAAAAGCAGTGAACATAGCATGTGTTGATTTACATTCAGTCTTCTTAAATCTTTTTCTGATGCAAATGGTATTTTCTGTCCAAAGTCTATTGGAAGTGCTTTAGAGCACTGATCCACTGAGAAGAGCCAAGCCCTTCATAGCTCATCATCACATATTCTTACTCTTATTGGTACAATGTATTCTTGGTTCTGCTCATTTTGCTTAGCATCAGTTCATATAAATCTTTCCAGGCCTTTCTATAATCAGTTTGTTCATCATTTTTTATGGAACAATAATATTTCATTACTTTCTCATACCACAGCTTGTCCTGCCATTCCCCAATTGGTGCTATTCTTTGCTACCAAAAAAAAAAAAGATGCCACAAACATTTTTGTACAAGTGGGTACTTTCCCCTTTTTTATTATTTCCTTGGGATTCAGATCCAGTAATGGCACTGCTGGGTCAAAGGGTATTTACAGTTTTTAGGCTTTTGAGCATATTTTCAGCTTTCTCTCCAAAATGATTGAATCATTTCACAATTCCCCAACAATGCACTAGTGTTCCAGTTTTCCCATATCCCCTCCAACATTTAGCAATCTGAGAGGTGTGAGGTAGTACCTCAGAGTTGTTTTAATTTGCATTTCTCTAAACAATAGTGATTTATAGTGACTATAGAAGGCTTTAATGTCATCATCTGAAAATTGTTCGTATTCTTTGACTATCAATCGAGGAATGACTTATATTCTTTCAAATTTGACACAATTCTTTATATATTTTAGAAATGAGACCTTCATCAGAAACACTGGTTTAAACTAAAGATTTTTCCCAGCTTTTTACTTCCCTTTTAATCTTTTTTCTGCTGGTTTTGTTTGTGCAAAACTTTTTTAAGTTAATGTGATCAAAGTTGTCTATTTTGCCATTCTACTGTTTTAATTTGCCATTTTAATATTCTCTAGTTTTTCTTTGGTCATAAATTCCTCCCTTCTCCAAATATTTGATAAGTAGATTATCCCTTGTTGTCCTAATTTGGTTATGGTATCATCCTTTCTGCCCAAATCATGTATCCATTTTGATCTTATTTTGGTAAGGGGTGTGAGATGCAGGTCTTTGCTGAGTTTCTGACATAATATTTTCCAATTATCCCAGAAATTTTTGTTAAATACTGAGTTCTTATTCTAGAAGCTGGAATTTGGGGATTTATCAAATACTAGATTGCTATAGGCCTTGATTATTGTGTCAGATATATGCAATCTATTCCACTGATCCACCACTCTATTTCTCAGCCAATACTAAATGGTTTTCATTACTGCTGCTTGATAATATGATTTTAGGTTTGGTACTACTAAGCCCACCATCCTTTATGGGTTTTTTTCATTTATTTCTTTGATATTAATTCCTTTGTTTTTCCAGATGAATTTTATTATTTTTTCTAGTTCTATAAAATAATGTTTTGGCAGTTTGATTGGCATGGCACTGAACAAATAGACCATTTTAGGCAGAATTGTCATTTTTATGATATTAGCTCAGCCTAGCTAAGTTCATGCTCTTTTAAATTTTCTCTTGAGTGCTGTTTTTTTTTAATTTCCAATTTTGCACATCTTCTTTTCCCACATCCAGAATTCTTGGAAGTCCTATTTTTCATTAAAGGTTCATTTCCATCTCCTGTAGTGTTATACTCAAGTTTCCTAAATAAATTGTTCTTGGATGTAAGCCTTTGCCATCTGAAAATGTTATAATTTCATTACTCCTTCAAAGTGATGGCTGTTAAGTCAAGTGTGATCTTGGTTCCTTGGTATTTGAATTCATTATTTCCAGCAATAGGAAATATTTTTTGTTTATCATGTTTAGCTCTAGCTCTAGATCTTGGTTATAATACTTCTAGGAATTTTCATGCTGAAATTTATTTTAAAAGTGCTGATTAGTGGATTTTATTTGTTTTCATTTGGTCCTCTAGTTTTAAGAGGAACAGATGGGTAGATAGCCCTGGATTGCCAGCCCTGGAACCAAAAAGTCCTGAGTTCAAATCTGGTCTCAGACACTTAGTTTTATGACCCTGAGCAAATCACTTAACTCTTTTAGTCTCACAAAATAGTATTTTCCTCTCAGAGTTGTTGCAAGAATCGAATGAGATAATTGAAAGGATTTAGCACAGTGCTTGCACATATATATATATATATATATATATATATATATATATATATATATATATACATATATATATATATTTATGTAAACTTGTTAGCTCTTATAATGAGTTTTTAACAGCTTTATTTTGTGACTTCTTGAAATATATCTAGATTCTTTTTTCTTTTCGCTTAGAGTTTCCAGGTAATTCAATAATTCTTAATTTTTTTTCTAGATCAGTTTTTTTTTTGCTTTGTGACACATTTTTTAGCCCTTTGAATTTGTATTAATATTTCTTGTAATATTTGTGATATTTATATGTAACATTTCATATTTTATGGAGTAATTAATTACCTTCTATGTGGTTCATTTTAATTTTCAGGGAATTTTGATCTTTAGCAGAACCCTATTACCATTTTTTATCCATAAAACCATTAAAGAGAGATTTAAATAATTATTCTCTGGGACATGTCTTCTTAGTACTCATATGAGGTTTTCCTTGATTTTCCTTGCTCTTAGGCTTTTCCTTGTCTTAGATTGGACCCTCATTAACCAATTACATTATCATATAAGCCTTTTTCAAGAATATTTAGGGAAAACAAGTTACCAAATTTTCAGAAATGCAAGCTAACTGGGTTACTGAAAAAAATCAACTTCACTATTCCCCTGCTTCCTTGATAACACTAATTATGGGACTACTCAAAACTGTTCACTAGACTGAACTTTTCCATTTTCTTTTCCATGACACTTTATCCACTTTCTCCTTTTTTCCTATTTTATATGAACTTTAAGAGTATTGTCAAGCATTCTGGTGAAAAGATCAGAGCTAAGTTAAGAACTTTGAAATGTAAACACAAGAGGATATACAAAGATAAACTTTTGAGCAACTGAAAGAAGCTATATGATGATATAGTACTAATATTCTAATGCAGAAGAAGCAAATGTCACTTCATTATCTTAGCTAGTAAATATTTAACACCACTGCTCCAAAAACATATATATTTAAAAATTTAATCCACATCGTTAACACTTTTTTAAGTATAGACAATCAATAAATCAAGTTCTGATTTGTAGAGTTGTCTGATTACTGAGATGTAAATGGGTCATACAAAAATTTAACAACCAGGTCTTCCACCTTTTTGAGCTAACTATAACATACCTTTACCTTAATATCTTACAAATGTATTAAAAGTGTTAAAGAAATAAAGCCAAAGTCCTAGAAATTGATTCTATTCTGAGCTTGTTAAGAAGAATAAAAAGAGGAATATAGTAGTGTAGAAAGGAGGGAAAAAAGGTGGAAATTGGTATTTCTCATCACTGAGTTGGAAAGGAGAATATACAAAGAGGAAAAGAGTGAAGGAGTGAGCATCAGATGAACCTCATTCTTATCTGAAACAAAGGAAGGTTGAATAAACATATACATACGCAAGTACTTTACTGTAGAAATTTATCAAACAGCAGGGGGGAAAAGGTGTCTGGTAATTATGGAGGAGGACAATACCAGGGAGGAAAAGTCAGAACAAAACAAACTTCCTGATTCTGAAGGAAGGATTGAAGCTTTGGGGAGGTGGGCATTGAGAAAGGAAAAAAAAAAACTTGAATCTAAGGGGTTTTCTTGGATTATCTTTTATGTAATAGGAAAATGTCTGAAAAAAATTGTGGCATATGAATATAACGGAATTTTGTTGTATGATTTAAGAGAATACTGGGTAGCACAAATTGATGTCATGAGTAGAATCAGGAGAACAAATCACACAAGGACAATAATATCAAAATGAAATACAACATTGAAAATTTTAAGAATTCTATAATAGCAATGAACAAATAACCATGTCTTTAGAGAACATAAGATGAAAAAATATTAACTATCATTGGACAAAGAGGTGAAGAACACCAAGTACAGAGACATAAGTTTTGGACAATAACATGGCTTCATTTTGCTTTATTGTTTATTTGTCATGTGGTTTTCTTCCCCCTTTTCTCACTGTTATTTGAGTAGAAGGCTTAGGAGAGAAAGATTGATCAATAATGATGCCCAAAAAGAGAAAAGAGGAAATTCAGAAGGAAGCACGGACAAGAAGGACAATTTTGATAGCAACATATAGAATTTATCATATAGTTTAATAAAAGAAGTGGTAAGACACATCTCCATATAAAATCCTTTTTATGTGTTTTGTTGTATGTGTGGAAATAGGATAAGACATAATAAGATATACAGTGTTTAAACCTGTAATTTAATTATGGCAAAGTTATGTAATGGTTGTTACTAATATCTTCTTGAGAAAGTCATAAAGGTTATGGGGTTGACTTAAAATCAATTTTTTGAGGGTTCGATTCCTTCCTTTCTCGTTTTAGGATTTAATGAATACAGGTTGCTCAAATGTGTGATATGGGGGAGGGCAACCAAAGAGTCATTCGATATTAGTAGTAGTTTTTTTGGGGGTTAGATTCAGAAATAAAATAAAATAAAAAACCAAAACAATAAAAAGAACTATTTTTCTTTGTCTTTTGTTTCTCTCTTTTGTCTTTTACTTTTCACCTCCAGACTTGTTTAGGTATACCTCTTGTTTTTCCCCCTAAGTTAGGCAGATTTGGAATGGGAAGAAAGTGGTGAAATTAGAGGAGATAAGATGAATCTGATAGCTTTCTGTGAAAAATTAGACAGTAAAGACCCTGAAAGTAGGCATACTATTTAGAAGAAGGGAATGTTGGAGGGATGGGTGAGGAGGTGAATGGGAGGATGAGTGGGAGAAGATAAGGCAACACAAATAGCATAAAAAGGGAGATAGAGGGAGAAAAAGTAGTGAATAAAATTAAAATAGAGGCAAACTCATAAATAGTAATTATAACTTTTAATGTGAATGGGTTGTTTATAGCAGCTCTCTTTGTGGTGGCAAAGAACTGGAAATTGCAGGAATATCCATCAATTGGGGAACGGAAGAATAAGTTGGGGTATATAATTGTGATGAATGCTATAAGAAATAATGAACTCAGTGATTTTTTTTTAAATTTGGAAAGACTTGTGCAAAATAATGAAGAATAAAATGAGCAGAACCAAGAGAACATTGTATACAGTAACAACAGTATTGTTTTAAGGATTCCTTTGAATGAATAAATTATTTTGGCTTTTATAAATGCCCAGATTAACTATGAAGGACATATGAAGAAAGCCGCTATCTTTATCCAGAGAAAGTATAGAATTTATATATATATATGTATATATATATATATATATATAAATATATACACACACATACACATACAAACCCACATATATACATATATATATATATATACACACAAATTCATACACACTCATATAAATGCCTATTTATAGCTAATAGTAGCCATCTAGGGTGGGAGGAAGAAGAGAGAAAAGAAAAAAAAATTTACTTTATTATATATTTTTAAATTATATATATATATTTATAACTTTACTATATATTTAAGTATATATTTTAAAATATTATGTATTAAAAGAGAGTAGCAAATTGTATATAATAGTTTTGCAGTTTCATGTTATGGAAATGCTTGTTTTATTCCATAAATTAAAAATGAAATAAAATAAAAAGGAAGTCTATTAGAATAGTCCACTTAAGACCTGAACTAGAATGGAGGTGGTATGTGTATGTAAAGGGAAGTTGTGAGAGATGTTGAAAAGTAGCATCAATAAGACTGGATAACTGATAGATTATGGGGAAAGAATAAAGAACATGGAAGAATTTTAAATGACTCTATGGATTTGAGCAACAGAAAAACATGGAAGGAAGAGGGAAAGTTGAGAGGAAAAGGATGATTAAGTTCAATTATGAACATACTGAATTTGAATTGTTGAAGGTACTTTCAGATGAAAATATCCCAAAATAACCAGAAATGTGAAACTGATATTCAGTAGCATAATATAGTCCTATATTTCTAATTGTCTATTAGAATTTTCTGACTAGATATCTTATGGACATCTCAAATTCTACATGTCTAAAACAGAACTAATTCTCTTTCTTTCTACACCAACCCCTTCTCCAAACATCAATGTTTCTGTTAAGGGCATATCCATCTGTTTAGTCATTTAGGTTTACAATCTCAGAATCAATTCACTTTTTCTCATTCCCTCATCTGATATTATCAAATGAGAAAGGGTTTTTGCAAATCTTAAAGGGATATTAAAATATTAACTATTGTTAATTATTATCATTCCATTCAGTTGTCATGTCTTGTCAGTTCTCTGTACAATCATTTTACATATTTCTTTTATTTTTAGTCATACAGCTACTAGCTTAATTTTGTCTCTCAGCATCTCTCTCTCCTGAGTTAAAGCCTTCTAATTGGATTTCTGGCTTCTAGTCTTTGTTCTTTCAAATCTAGACTTCACAAAATGGCCAAAATATTTTCCCCAAACATAAATTTGATCATGTTACTCTGATGTGCAAAATGAACTGAAACAGCAAAGAACTGCTTTGTGAATATCTAATACACTTTCTTATTCCCTTAAGAGAATGATTACTATATATCTGAAGCCAGATTTGAATTATGATCTGACTCCATACATTCTATCACTGTGAAACCTCATTACCACTAAGAAAACTGCCTCTTTCTTTTTTAAAAATTAAATAAACCATGATCAAACTTGGTTCATCCTATTACTGCAAAAGCTTCCCTAAAATTATTTTCCAAAATAAGTTAGAAGGTTAATATGGCATTATTTCCAAATCACATTTTAGTGATTCAAAGCTAAAGGAGTTTAGAAACAGTGGGCTTTCCTTTAATTAAAAATGCTGTTGGGGAAATATACAGGGATGGCCTGTTCTGAACTGTTGTTTATAGAATAAGATTAAATTGGTGTCATTTTTTGCTTGAGGAAAAGAAATAAGAATACATAAAAAAGATCTAACCAGAATTATGTCAAGGAAAAAGGGAATAGAAAAATGCCAGAATGACTGCCAAGAAATTAATGAAATGAAATTTTTTTTCACATAATTGGCACAGTTAATGTGCATGATACTTTTTTGCATTCAGTTCTTTTCCTTCTCATCCTTTTTATGAAAATACCACTATTACATCTGATTGAAACTACTTAATTCTGGCCCATCTTCTCCCTAAAGCCTTGTGTCTTTCCCCTCAATTTCTACTTCTGGGCAATTTAATTGATTCACACCTACATTTGTAAATATACAGACTTTTAAAAAAGAGAAAACTACCTCTTAAGAAACTTTATAGAAGGAGATGATAAAACAATTGTAAAAGAAAGAAAATTATTACAGAATAATAAACTAGATCTAAATGCAGACACCTTAAAAAGAGCAAGCTTAGCAAGTTTCCTGAACAGGATTTAAGAATAACTCAATGAATTTGTCCCTCAAGTAGAGATGACGTGACCCCTTGTGGCAGAATCAGTGGGCTACACGAACCCCTCTCACTCCCTGAATTCCTTGTAGAAACATGGATGACTTACTTTAGATAATGTCACCTATACATATTGGATATTCAGAAAAATCTTGGTCATTTTTCTTTTGCTCCCCTAGCCAACAACAATCTTCCTCATCCTTGAATGTCTCTACTTCCTTATCTGTGATTACCATCTTTATAGAGCCTTCAATAAATAATCCAACCTGACCTGAGTGATTTGGAACAATCCAATGGAAGTAGGAAAGCCAACAGGAAAGAAAGTTGTTTCTTTATGATTAGGATGCTACAAATGATAGTTAATTATTGCTTCTAGAAGACTGGATGTTTTTGTATGGATTCAGATTGGTTTGCAAAATCAAGAGGAAATTCAAAGAGATTACTTACTTGGAACTATTCAACTAAATATATGACTACCATTACAGACCACCAGTAATGATGTTATATTTCTATATGGTCAATTTCATATAAAGTCTATTTAAGCATCTTCTATGTTAATTTCATTATCTGCAAAATTTGATCATTCTTGGTACCCCTACTTCAGCATCATTCTTCATCTCTTACACCATGTTAAACACTATCTACTGCACATCTTAAGGATTCTATTATTCCTTTCTGCCCAAATATTTAAGAATGGCACCTCAGCACATGAATATTTATCATGTGGATTAGAGAATTTAGAACTAGAAGGAACCTTAGAATATTGAAATACCTTAGAATATTGAAAACCTGTTACTTTATATAGGAAATGTATGCAAGATTACATAATTACACATAGTAAGGTGAATGAATAGAATTCTATCTTGCCTTTTCATATTTTCTTGATTAGGACTCCTATGTCTTTTTTTTTTTTGCCACATCTTTGCAGGTTCAATAATGTCCCAGTGTCTGTCCCTCTAGTTAAGTATAGTGTGGTGGACAGAGATCAGGAAGAGAAGTTTGAATGTTATCTGAGATAATGACTAGTTGTGTGATTCTGGGTGAATCACTTAACCTCTCACAGCCTCAATTTTCTCATTTGCAAAATGAGGAATGACAAAGGAAAATGGGGAAGAGGCTAAACTGATTGAAATACCCAGGAATCCTAAATTCTAGATTCCACTGTCTTGCTACATCATACTACTAAAGCCCTAAGAATTAGGGAAATTTATTTTTCTCGAGAGAAACATGGCTTCTGACTAGGTATTTCCAAAAGTATGAATGGGAGTAATAGGGGATGGAGTGGGACAGTATGAGGGGGCCAGGCTTGTATTTAGATTTCATGTGTATATGCTATAATTTCAGACTAATTGACCTTTTACCCAAATTATATCATCTCCAAAGTAAAGCCATAGCCACACCTCAAACTAGTTCCACCCACCTAGTAGTATATATAAGAGAATCACACTCAGGGAAAAGAAACCAAAACTTCTTCTCAGCTTTAGGACCACCTGGATCTGAACCTTTCAGGAGGCACAGCAGAGACATGGGTAAGGGGAGATAACAAAAAAAAATGGGCATTTGGAATTACCCACAAGAAGGGAAATAGCAGGGATCTTTTTGTGGGAAAATATTGAAGAGTGGATAGAGTGGGTAAGGAAATGTGCATAATCTCTTTGACAAAAGAAGAAAGAAAGGTACAAAAGAGAAAAGGACACTACTTTTACTTTTTGAGGTGGAGGGTTGGGAGCTGAAAAACAAAAACAAAAAAAAAAACTTCTTAATCTCCTATTATATACGGATTTTTTGTCCTTGGGATTTCGGGAACTGGCATATTTATATCCATATCAGAGTAAGGAGAGACTTCCTAGAAGCCAAAGATTTTAAGCAGAACCAGGGCAAGATATATTTATCATCCTTGGCAGGGTTGGAAGGTTCCTTATGTTGTGTCTTAGTCTAGTATCGTGGGACTTGATATAGCAAAATGAATAGCTGCGTACCACATATAGCAAATATCTGGACAGTGAAAATGTAAATTTGTGAAATCTAGTGTCACAAAGTGTTATTGGGCTCCTCTGTGTATTGCAGCCTGAGCAGTGGCTTAACTTGCTTTCCTTTGTCTCAGCTTTGGTTTTCCCAGTTGTGCTTGAGCTAGGATAACTATGGTTGTGATCTTTAAGACTGGGGAGACAAAGAGGGAAGTAAAGTTGTCTAATGGAAGTGATAAAGGATTTGCAAAGATAGGACAGTTGAAAAGGGTAAGAATTAAGATAAGGAGAGAAAAGATGGAAAGTTTGTACATGAGTGGGGTGGGAATGAAATGGAGCAGAGATGAGAACAAGTAGGGGTAAGTGATAATGGAGATACAATAGAGAGGGTCTGAGGTATAAAGGAATGAATAGATTGTATCTCAGGGGAAATCACAGATTGCCACTTTCTTCTTTCCATTATCTCTTCCCCCAAGGTAAGATGCCCTATACTCCTTCTGGACCTGATTAACTTCTCCTATGCCCACAAATTTTGGAAGCTTCATATAGACTACCCCAAATCCGATGTCCCAGGAAGTTCAAACCAGTACTGTAATGTGATAATTGGTTGGCAGAAAGTGCCTATGGTTGATGGATGCAAACCAGTCCACACCTTCATCCATGAGAATACCTCCAGCATTGTAAAGTTATGTAATATTGCTCCTAAGCCCTGTGGAAAGCACCACATGAATTGTCACCAAAGTCCCAGAACAGTCAAAGTGACTGACGGCTTTGCCAAATCAGGATTCCTGCCCCCTACCTGTCAATACCAAGAGAATTCTTATTCCTGAAAGATTTAGATGATTTGTAGGAACGGTCAACCAGTCTTTCTGAAGAACTAAACTCATTCTTCCCCCAGCTTGAGGACACCACCCAACCATAAGGAAGTTTTCCCATGTTTGACTTCTTTTCCACAGATTTGGCACCATTAATTATTTTCCACAATCTCGGTTACCTGGATTTTTCATATTTTCCCCTATTCTGATACAATGTAAGCTTCTAGCTGGAAGGGCTATTCTAATGTTGTTTTTGTATCTTTTGATGCAAACAAGCAGAGTTCCTGGACACATAGTAGGTGTCTAATGAATGCATAATGACTCTACTGCTAACTAATTTTTCTGGGAAACCTGATATTAGAGTGGAGGATTTGATTTAATACTCTGTAATGAAGATTAGAAGCAACTTCACTCCTCCAGCCCTTCAGATTCTTCACATGGGGCCCTCTTCTCTGTATTCAGAGGACAAGTTTTATGTAGGGATTCTGCTTTTTAAAATTCCTTTGTAAAGGAATGGACAGGATGACTGGATTGCTTGAGCTACCCAGATGCAGCTTCCTTCCCCACCTTCTTAGCCAATGTGAAGAAGAATCAAGATTAAATTGCACTTGGGTCCCAATTGGTCCCAGCTTACCTGACATAGGTTTCTGGTCATCTAGAAGCATAAAAAGTATAAATCTCTTAGACTTGGTGGATGTCAAGACATGATGATATATCAACAAAATCTATTTCTAATCGGAGGCAAGAACAATCTTCCCCAACTTTGGGGTCTTTTTCAATGAGTTTTGTCTTTTATTATGTAACCAAAGTACTTAAGCTTCAGCTTCAGTAATTGACCTTTTACTGAACTAATTTCTTTAAGTTTTAATTGATGTGATCTCCTTGCTATCCCAGGGACTTGCAAAAGTATTCTTGAGTACCATCTTTTTAAAGCATTGATTCTATGGTACTCAGTTTTCCTTATAATCCAATTCTCATAACCATACATTGGTATTGGAAAAACCATAGCTTTGACTCTACAGACTTTGTGGGGCAATGTGATGTATTTGCTTTTTAGTATGCTATCTAGATTTGCCATAGCTTTCTTTCCAAGGAACAACTTTTTTTACATTTCATGATTGTAGTCATTGTCTGCAGTAATCTTTTGAGTCTAAGAATATAAAATCTCATATTACTTCCATTTCTTCTTCCTTTATTTGTCAGGAAGTGATGGGACAAATTGTCAAGATTTTATTTTATTTAATGTTAAGCTTCAAGCCAGCCTTGATACTCTTTTTTTCCATCCGCAAGAGGCTTCTTAATTCTCCACTTTCTGCATCAGATTGATATCATCTGTATATCTAAGGTTGTTCATATTTCTGCTGAAGACCTTGATTCTGGCTTTTGATTAGTCCAGGTTGGCATTTCACATGATGTACTCTGCATATAAGTTAAATAAATAAGTTTGGACAATATACAGCTTTGTCGTAGTACTTTTCCAATATTAAACCAATCAATTGTCTTATTTTCTGTTCTAATTGTTGACCCTCATACAGGATCCGTAGGAAACAAGTAAGATGATGTGGTATTCCCATCTTTGAAAATTTGCCTCACTGTGTTGTATCCACACAGTGAAAGGCTTATATATATATATATATAATCAATGAAGCAAAAGTAACTGTTTTTCTGGAATTTCCTTAGTTTCTCTATAATCCTGCAAATGTTGACAATTTGGCCGCTAGTTCCTATGCCTCTTTGAAAATCAGTCTGCTTTTCTGGTAATTCTCAGTTTCCATGAAGGCTCAAGGCTGAAGACTGAAGACAGAATTTTAAGCATCACCTTGTTGGTACATGTAATAACTGTGGTTGTTTAGCAATTTGACCATTTTCTTGACATTGTTCTTTTGGACTAGGACATAAACTGATCTTTTCTAATCCAATGGCCATTGCTTAGTTTTCCAAATTTATTGACATATTGAGTGCAACACTTTAGCAGTCATCTTTTAGGATTCTTAATAGATCAAATGGAATTCTATCACCCTATTAATGTTATTGTTGATAATCCTTCCTAAGGCTCATATAACTTCATTCTCCAGGATGTCTGGCTCTACAGCAGTAACCACACTATCACTGGTATTGGTGATGTTAAATTCTTAATCTCTTCTATGTCTGTTAAATCTCTGCTGTTTTTTGTCTTTTATTATACCTATTTTTACATGAAGCATTCCCTTGATAGCTCTAATTTTTCTTGAAGTTATCTTTTGTTTTTTTTCCATTCTATTGTTTGCTCTATTCTTTTGCATTACTCATTAAAAAAAATCACAATACTTTCTTAAATTCCCTTGCTATTTTCTGGAAATCTGCATTCAGATGGGTATATCCTTCTCTTTTCTCTCTCCCTTTTCTTCTTTCCTAAGCTATTTGTAAAGCCTCATCAAACAACCCTTTTGTTTTTCTTACTCTTTTTTTTTTTGGGGGGGGGATTTTTTGTGGCTTCCTCCTGTATAATATTGCAAACCTCTGTCTACAGTTTTTCAGTTATTCTATGTACCAGAATTATCCTTTAAATCTATCCATCACTTCTTCATATTTAGAAGAGATGTTATTTAGGTTGTACTTATACTGTCTCATATTTTCCTCTACTATCTCCAATTTATTTAAGTCTGAATTTTGCAACAAAAAGCTCATGATCTACAGTCAGCTATATTTCTTTTTTTCTTTTTTTTTTTTTTACAAATTATTGAGTTTCTTCACTTTTGAACGCAAAATATATGATCAATCTGATTTCTATATTGATTATTTAGAGATGTCCATATATAGAGTCAACTTTTGCATTATTGCTATAATCAGTGAGTTATCTTGACAAAATGCTATTGGTTTCTGTCCTCCTTCATTTTATAATCCAAGCCCAAATTTGTCTGTTATCTAATTATCTTTTGATTTCCTACTTTAGCATTCTAATCTCCTATGATTAATATGATGTTTTTGGGGTGCTAGTTCTGGAAGATGTTATAGATCTTCATAGAACTAATCAACTTTGGAATCAGCGTTTGGAACATAGATTTCTATTACTTTGATTTGGAATGATTTATGTTAGATTTCAACAGAGATCATTCTGTTATTTTTGAGATTTTGCCCCAGTACTTCTTCTGAATATGAAATATATGCATATATATAAAACAAATATAATAAATAATGACATGCAAGATATGCCTTTATATTATTGTATGGGCCTGCATATAGATTGTTCCTCAAAAAGAGAATCTCTTTCAAAAGAAAAAAAAGGCACAATAAAGGCCCAAATTAATATTTTTCTTGAGCTTGTATGAAGCTGGCTATTCAAATTGTAAGGTAAACAGAAAATTTTTGCTGTCATGGCAGGAATGAAGCTGGTAGTTTTATATCTAACTTAGAAAAATAGGAAAGCTAATTTTCACAGCTTAGAATGCCTCAGGTAAGGTTAGAAATTTGCCCACTATCCCTGCCTCTCAAACCCAGTCTATTACTGTTCAGTATCACATGGAATTTGAGAACCTATTATTAAGGTTCTTTCCATTTCCTCTTTCTTCCTAAGGTATTTGTTGTTCAGTTGTTTCATTTGTATTTAATGGGTTGATCCCATTTGAAGTTTTCTGTGCAAATATACAGGTTTTGTTTGACATTTTTCTTTCCCAGCCCATTTTACAGATGAGGCAAACAGGGTTAAGTGATTTGCCCAGACTCATACAATTAGTATCTGAGATCATATATGAATGAACTCACAGATGAGTCTTCCAAACTCCACTGCTCCACCTAGTGGCCATTCCTAAACCATAGGATGATCATGGATTCTACAAATTAAAATGTTCCTGAGGCAGGAACTGAGAGGTGACATAGCTTTATGACCTGCATAAAGGAATTTCTGAGCACTAAAAAAACGGTGTAGTTGTAAAGAATAGTATTTAAAAGTATCTTTGTTGCTACATCATGGACAGCACCTTAACTTGCCTATCCTTTGTCCCAGTTTTGGATTTAAGATAATCCTGCTTTGGTGTAGAGCTATGTTTAATAGGGATTTGATCTCTCTGGGATAGATAGTGTCATGAGAGAAGTGTCTTTTCTTTGAGTCCATGCGGTTTAGCAATTCACTGCTGCTAAATAAATCTATCACAAAGCAAAACTTCTAGAGATAAAGACCTAGATTTTATTATGTATAAGAACAAGCACAGTACATAAAAAAATATCCTCTAACCAAGAGTTTCTGGCAAGACTTTATAGAAAAACTTATGCCACAAAGACGATTTTTAAAAATTAACAATCCTTTGGTCTCTTAGGCCACAAAAAAATCACAAAGTCAAAAGGATTTATTATCTCATGCTTCCTTCAATTAAGGTTGGACAGACTGAGTTAGAACAAATTAATAAGCAGACTAATTTCCAGATTTAAATAATGTTTGCAATATATTATATTTATAGAACTAAAAAGCTACATTTTAAAGAAGTCATGATGGGCTAATTGAGAGAGTTAAATTTATGTCTCAAAGTTCTGCAGTGGGGAAATTTTTCTACAAATAAATTTTTTTGATGAGTTTTGAAAGATCCTGTATTCCCTTCTTCCTCTCATTTGATTTCTTATATCAGGATTGTCTTCTTGATATAAGAAAGACTTATTTATATTTTATCTTATCTAATATATTATATATCAAAAGTCATTTTTTAACCAGATAAGGTTAATATTAATAGAAAACAGATTTCAGTTAATCAAAATAAAATTGAAAAAGAGAAAATGAAAGATTGCCATCACAAGAGGGAAATAAAGAGAGGAATAAAGTTGCATATTTTCTATACAGCAAGATCTAAAGCAGTTTACAAAAGATATGTATAGCTGGAAATCTAGGATGGGTAGATGATGTAAAATTGGAGAAAAAAGATGAAAAATGGAGAGATGAGTACATGCGAATGTAATAGAGCATGAATAAGATGAAGTTGCTATGGGGTCAAGTAAGAAGGAAATATAGTGGAGAGGGTTTAAGCTATAAAGAGATGAGAAGCTGATGTCTCAAGGTAGTCACAGATTTTTTAACTTTCTGCTTCTTTCATTGCTTTTTCTTCCTTCAAGGCAAGATATCAGATGCTGTCAAATGGATTTTTTTCCTGTTCCTCCTTGTGGATGCGACTTACTTTTCCCCAGCCTTGAAATTCACAATGCGCCATGTGGACTACCCCAGAACCATCATTCCAAAACCATATCAATACTGTAATGTGATGATGAAAAAGAGGAGGCTGAATGAGAATCGTCAGTGTAACTTAAACAATATTTTCATCCATGATTCTTCTGACAATATTAACAAATTATGCTATAGTGTGCTTATGCCCTGTAAAAATGGACTCAGGTTCTGTCACCATGGCTCTACAGTTAATGTGACTCAATGTACTCTCTTGCCAGGTTCCCGTTATCCTAAATGTTACTATCAAATGAAGCTTCAGAAACGAAAGCTCAGAATACTTTGTTTAAGGAAATATCCTGTCTTCCTAGATATGTAGATTCATTCCTTCTCTCCAGTCTCCCACCTGGAAAGCTCACTTACATATGAGAATTTTTCCTGTTTCCAGTTCCCACTTATCTTCTATTCTGAACCATTTCTGAACCAACATAATCTTCTTAAAGGCAGAAATTATTCTGTTTTTTTTTTGTATTTCAAGTGCCTATTACCACGTCTCTGGCAATAGTAGACAATAAATGCCTGATGATTGATAATTTTTAAGAAGATTTTGGGAGGGACAGAGATAGTCTTTTAAGTACCTTCACAACTACTGTCCTTCATATTTCACATTTGGAATACCCTACTCATTCTACCAGTAAAGTGCATCTTTTGTATAAATTCTCTGCAATTGATTTCTTCTCTTTTTTCTTTTGTCTACCTCGCTAGGGGATGGCATGGTGAAATAAGGGAAATAAAAAGTGATGAAAAAGGTTCCTGGCAATATACTTTAAAAGGGGCTGATACTACAGAACAGTTCCTAAATTTACTCTTCCCTCATAAACTATTGCTCCACCATTTTTAGCCACACATAAAGATGGACATACCCTCAATTTTGCCATTATCTAAAAATGCACCACTTCCAGGATCAAGAATTCATAAATCCTCTAATCTGAACATAATATATTGTCTTTTTACCTCTCTCTCTCTATCTTCCCCTACATAACTCTCACCATAACTTCCAATATCTTGACCTATCAATTCATTCTCAGGCCATGTCCCCTGCATTATCACTTTTTCCTCTTTTTCTCATTTTGCCTCCCTCATGAACCAATTCAACTTTATACTTCCATTCTCTCTTGAATCTTTTTCTTCCTTGTCATGTTGTCAATTATGCCCAGTCAAAGCCCAGCCTTGCATCACTCTTGCCATTCTTCAATTTCATGTGTACATGTGTGCCATTGAATGAAGATTGAGAAAGTCTTGCAATTATCCTGACTACATCTACTACAAATTTATGTTACTATGCCCTCACTACTGCTAGGTAATTTTTCCATATTTCTCTTGTTAACTTACTATCCCACTCTTCACAATAGCTCTTCCAAACCTTTTCATCCCTCCTCAAACATCTCATGACTCTCCCTCCACTCACTTTCTCAGATAGGAATCATGCTTCATATTTGAGATAATCGAGACCATTTGAGGCAAAAATTGAGTCCATTCAACATGAAGTTTCTCATCCCCCTTCACTTAAGTGTTTTTTGCCATTTTCTCTAATTCACCCCTGTTTCACATGATGAAGTGATCTTACTCCTTACTAAGGCTCTACTTGTATAAGTGACCCATTCCATACCATCTTCTTCAACAAATTGTCCCTTTGTCATATCCACTTTTTCATTTATTTTCAATACTCCATTTCCACTAGGCTCATTCTCTATTGCCTATAAACACGCCCATGTCTTTCTTATCCTGAAAAAAAAAACCCTCACTTGATCCTTTAATCACTGCTTTCATTCTTTTTCTCATCTGTCCTTTGTTGCTAAACTCCTTGGGAAAGTCTGTTCACAACCGATGCCTCCATTTTCTCTCCTTTCACTCTTTTCTTACTCCTTACAATTTGGCTTTCAACCTTATTATTCCACTTGAAACTACTCTCTCTACATAGCTGTACCATAATATCTAAAACTATATTATAAAGTGGCAATCATCAAAATCATTTGATTCTGGCGAAGAAAAAGAGTGGTGGATTAGTGGAATAGATTAGTATATACCAAATAAGGTCAAAATGGATACATGATTAGACATTAAGGGGGATACCATAAGCAAATTACAAGAGCAAGGAATAGTTTACCTGTCAGCTCTTTGGAGAAGAGAAGAATTTATGATTAATCAAGAGATCAAGAGCATTACAAAATATAAAAGGGATAATGTTGGTTATATTGAATTAAAAAGTTTTTGCACAAACAAACCAATGCAACCAAGATTAGAAGGAAAGCAGAAAGATGAGAAACAGTTTTTAAAGTTCATATTTTTGATAAAGGTCTCATGTATAAGGTTAAATTTAAATGAATACAAATCATCCCCCAATTGATAAATGATCAAAGTTTATGAACAGGCATTTTTCAAATAAAAAAAATCAAAGCTATCTATAACCATATACAAATTCTGTAAATCACTATTAAGGAAATGCAAATTAAAACAACTGTGAGATACCATTGTACCCCTATCAGATTGGTTAATATGACAGAAAAAAAAGTGATAAATGTTGGAGAAGACGTGGGAAAATTGGGACAATAATATATTGTTTGTGAAGTTGTGAACTGATCCAATCATCTGGATAGCAATTTGGAACTATGACCAAAGGGTAATCAAACTGTGCATACCCTTTGATCCAGTAATAGCACTGCTAGGTCTGTGTTCCAAAGAGATCATTTAAAAAAGAAAAAAAAAATTAACAAACTATTTATGGAAGCTCTTTTTGTTGTGGCAAAGAAATGGAAATTGAGGAGATGCTTATCAACCAGAGAATGGTTAAACAAGTTGTGTTTTTTTTTAATGTAATGGAATATTATCGTTCTATTAAAAAATGATGAGCTAACAGATTTCAGAAAAATCTGAACTTACATGAACTACAGCTGAATGAAATGAGCAGAACCAGAAGAACATTAATAGAAAGATTATGTAATGATCAACTATGATAGACTCAGCTTTTCTCAGCAATACAGTGATCTAAGACTGTTCCAAAAGACCCATGATGGAAAATGTCATCCGCATCCAGAGAAAGAACTATAGAGTCTGAATGCCAATTGAAGCAGACCATTTTAATTCTTTTTGTGTGTGCTGGTTTTCCTTTTTGTTCTATTTCTTCTTGCATAACATGACTAATTTGAAATTGTGTTTTAATATGATTGTACATGTACAATCTATATCAGATTGCTTGCTCTCTTGAGGGGTGAGAAGGGAGGGAGAGAAGGAAAAAATGCAACTCAAAGTCTTATAAAAATGAATTTTGAAAACTATCTTTACATGTAATTTTAAAAAAAACTATTAAAAAACAGAACTGGCTCTCTTCAAAGTTACTGATGATTCTTATTTGTCTTTTCTCAATTCTCATTCTCCTCGAACTCTCGCAGCCTTTGATGTTTTTAATCACTCTCTCCTTGATATCTCTTCTCTCAAGATTCTTTTCTCCTAACTATTTGCACTCTCCTTTTCAGTCTCCTTTGTTGGATGTTCCTCCAGATCATGCTCTCTAACGGTCCTCTTCCTATTACTTTCTCTCCTTCCTCTATACTATTTTATTTGGTAAAAATACCAATATGTTTTGCACATACTGAATTTAAGTGTCTACTGGACGTTGAGTTTAAGAGGTCTAAATAAAGACAGTAACTAAAATATGGATAGTGAATGAGGGTGAAGGAACTAAGACAGGCCATAACATTGTGATAGAAGAATCATAGTTGAAACAAAAGAAGTACCACAGTGTTCCTGATTCTGAATGGGACAATAAAAAAGAAAGGGAAACAAAGAAGTAAAATCTAAGGGTTATCTTAAACTGACTTTCAAAAACATTGGGGAATAACTGAACAAATTGTAGTACATAAATGTAATATAATAGTATTATTCAGTAAGACAGGTTGAAAAGATCATTTCAGAGACTCCTAGGAAATACTAATTGACAAAGTGAATAGGAACAGAGGACAAAAGTCACATAAAGACAATGGCATTATTAGAAAAAAAAAAAAGGCAGCTTTGAAAGTCTTGAAAATTCTGATCAAAGTTAAGTATAAATGGCAGGAAATGGGGATGGATGTGGGATGGAGTAGAATGGACTTGGATTTAGCTTTCAAGTTAGAAAACCTGTGTGTATGTTACACTCCCAGAGAATGACAGACCTATTCTCTAAGTTATATCACCTCTAACTTGAAGCTATGGACACACCTATAACCAGCTCCACCCACCCATTGAAACAGTATAATAAGAGCATACTTAGAGGAGAGAGAGAAGGTTCCTTCCCAGTTCTAGGAACTGCTGAATTCAAAATTGGCATGGGGCACAGCAGACACATTAGAAGAGGAGAGATAGTCCAAGAATGGGACTAGTAGGTGGTAGTATTAGGAGTGGGGAAATAAGAGTGGTTAACAGGGTAATAAATGCTAACATTAGTAATTGGGACCAAAAAAGGGGGGGGAGGAGGGAGAAAAAGAAGTGATCTCAATTCTGTCCTACATGGGGATTTCTAGTCCTGGAAATGTAAGGAATTGGTAGTTTTACATCCAAGTTAGAACAGACTCTTTCTAGAGTCAAAGGTTCTAATCAGAAGTGGGATAAAATATTTATTTTTATTTTTAAATTATTTTAAACTTTTTAATAGAGTTTTTTGTCAATTCTATGTAAAGATAGTTTTCAACATTCATTTTTGTAAAATTTTGAGTTGCAATTTTTTCCCTTTATCCCTTACCTTCCTCCTTACCAGTACAGCAAACAATTGATACAAGTTATACATGTTACACATGTTATACATGTACAACGATTTAAAACATTTTTCCATACTAGTGATATTGTGAAAGAAAAATCAGAACAAAAGGAAAACCAGAAGAAAGAAAAAGCAAATAAAAAAAGGTGAAAATAGTATGCTCCCATCTGCCTTCAGTCTCCATAGTTCTCTCTCTAGATACAGATGGCATTTTCCGTCCCAAGTCTGTTATAATTTTCTTAGATCACTATCCTGCCAAAAAGAGTGAAGTCTATCATAGCAGATCATCACATAATCTTGTTGTTATTGTGTACATTGTTCTCCTAGTTATGTTTGCTTTACTCAGTAACAATTCATATAAGTCTTTCCAGTTTTTTTTTTCTGAAATCTGCCTACTCATCATTTCTTATAGCACAATAGTATTCCATCACAGTCAAATACCACAATCTATTCAGCTATTCCCCAACTGATGAGTGTCCGCTCAATTTACAATTCCTTGCCACCGCAAAAAGAGCTCCCATAATCATTTTTGCACATGTGGGTCCTTTTTCCTCTTTTATGATCTCTTTGGGATACAGACCAACTAGTGGCACTATCGGATCAAAGAGCCTTTTGAGCCTAGTTCCAAATTGTTCTCCAGAAAGTCTGGATCAGTTCACAACTCCATTAACAATGCATTAGTGAGGGACAAAATATCGTTAAACTCTAGGTAAGATTGGAAGGTTAGTCACTGCACTTATCTCCAACCCTACTGTATTACAGTTCAGTATCACATGGAACTTGATATTGAAATGGGAGGGAACTGTTCCCTTTACTGAAGTTGTGGTCCCTTTTAGAAACTGTATTTCCTTTTGATCTGTGATCCCTTTGGAGTCTCAGTCCCTCATGGGGAAGGCATATCCCCCCAGATAAGTTATCTTTCTAGGATGTCAGAGCCTTTGATTCAATTAGAAATCCTGGTCAAAAAGCACCTCTTTGAAGTGTTGTTGATTCCAATAGGAGCTCTGGGCTGAAAACTGATAAGAATCTAAGCCTGGGAACCTTGACTCCTGAAACCCCAAGACTCCTTAAAAAGGGTAGTCTCTGCACCAGCTCCTTGCAGATAGCTCAAGGTAGTCAGGACCCTTCTGTCCACTAAGAAATCATTCTCAGTGCCAAATTCCATTTCTCTAATAGGTCTTTGCCACTATAAAAATCAGTACTTTAGCAAACTGATTTCTATCCAACAATAAACTATCATTTTACAATTAATAATTTGGGAATAAGTGAATTCTTTCACTTTTATACCTGTGGCCAACTAAAGGGGATATTTAACAGCTCTCTTATTGCCCCTAACCTCATGATCACCAGGAATTGAGGGCATTCAAACCTCATCATTTTTGGTTCCCTGACTGGGAAATACCTGAAAATCTGGACAAGGTAAAAAAAACCGTTTTTTTCTTCCCTATTCTGTAGTAGACACCCAATCATACCTGGTTAGGCTTGGGTTGTTGTTGTTGGAGCCCCAGGCTCCAGCAGAATTCTTGGGGGACACTTTATGGGAATTGCTGTGGTCTGACAAAAGGCCTTCTTTTGTTGCTCTTTGTCTATAGAGATGTCTAGGGTTGTACAAGAGGTGCTGTAGAATCTGGGGAAAACTAAAAGCTTTTACCTGTCGAAAATAAGACAAACACCTCTGCCTCTAAAAATCTTTCCTTGAGCAGAGACATTTGGCTTAAGAAAAATCCCCAAACTGGAAAGTTTAAGATGCTTAGATTTTGATGGAAGGGAATCAGACTCTCTCTATTCAGCCCCTCTAGAGACAAAAGAATCTTCCTTTGCATCTCAAGGCACTCCTAAATTCCTTTTTCTCTCACCTGAGCTAAATCTTGGACCTTCCAGCTTTTCCAGGATTCTGATTTTAAGCTCTGCCATTGCACAGAAAGTCCAAGACACTCTGAAGTACCTCTTTCAGCAAGCTGAACACCCCCCAGATCAAGGAGAAACCTGGCCTTTACTCTGGGGACTCCACCAACTCTCTCGGCGCCCAAGGGCCAACATCATCTTTGATTTGTCCTGTGGAGATAAATGGAAAAACTTAGAGAAGCCAAGCTTGAGCCCTCAAGCTTCTCCCACTCTGCTGTTATATATAGCTGCTGGAGTCTTTAATGACAGGGAATCAGGTTATAGCCAAGGAGAAAGGTCACGGAATTAGAGAGATTTGGAGACATGTCTCTACCCTTGGCTGTTACTCCCAGGAACTATAGAGGTTGAGCCATCTTCCCAATGCCTTGTTCTCCAGCAGGAGTTTGGTCGAGCTTCCCCTCCCTCCAGTTCCAACACAGTATAAGAATCCCCACTATTTGGAAGTGGCTGGGTAAGAACATTGTGTTTCTTTCTCCTTCACTTTAGCTCTGGTCTTTCTTCCCCCTCCCCATAAAGTGGGGATCACAGAGGAACCCAAGACCTGTTTCAGACCTCTCCTCTGTCTTGCTAGCTTGGTAACCCCTCCTTGGGGTACTGTACAGTGGGGAGGCTGGGGACTCAATCTTAGCTTCTCAAACCTCCAGAAAAATTTTTCACCCAACTTTTAAATTGCCTGGTTAACAGAAGTTTACCAGCAGTCTGGACAAGCAGGGCCACGCTCATCCCAGACCCTTTGCCTGGCTCTTAAAGGAACCTCAGCTTCCAGTCCTCTCAGGAAGCATGTTTGTCCCATACATTTTAAAACCGGACTTGGTTTCCCTGATTTGGTCATCTTGACTTAGAGCAGTGACTGTCACAGACATTTTTAATCAAAGAGACCTCAAAACTATGCTTTTGCATGCTCATGGGGCTGTCTGGAAAGAAAGGGGATTCCAAATCTCTCTGGGTTATTTGCTAAGCCTCAGGGCACTTGCTTAAACCTGCCTCAACTTCTTGCAGAGAGATATATAGTCTAGCTTTTCAAAATACTCCTATGAACATTCTGTTGGAAGCAGGCTTTGTCCTTCTTTTTCTCACTCTCCTACCTAACTTTCTCATTCCAAAGGTGGGAAGTTTTTGCTCCTAGCATTTCTCTCCCATTTTTCTTGATTGGCATCCTATACCCCTGCCAGCAATTAAAGGGCTGACTTTCCTAGGCTCTAACTCTGGCCAAAGTTGCAGCTTTAGGAAAGTCCATTGGGAATAATGATTAGGGAATAAAATTCCAAAGCAGTTCAATTAAATTGGGGAGGATCGTGCAGAGAGTTAAGAGAGTGAAGATAGTTTCTTTCTTTTCCTTCCTCGTTCCCTGACTGTAGCAGGGCCATGTGGGATCAGAGGGAGAGACAGAAACTATTTGAAAACTTCTTAGCTACCTAGGATATACTATAAGATATTTAATATGTATGGGAATGCCTGCCATCTAGGGGAGGGGGTGGAGGGAAGGAGGGGAAAAATTTGGAACAGAAGGGAGTACAAGGGATAATGTTGTAAAAAAAAAATTACCTATGAATATGTACTGTTAAAGAAAATGTTATAATTATAAAAATTAATTTAAAAATTAAAAAAAAAGAAGAAAAAAAAAAGAAAGAAAACTTAGCTACTTTCAGCTAAGGAGCTCTGTCAGCAGTATTGTTAGGTAGGCTATCAGCATTCTTAAGGCAGCCCACAGATGGGAACTGATGCATTTTCTGCAAAAAGGCCCCATTCCTAAACACCATTTCATTTCAACTCTGGGGACGCCCCACTTTTAATCTGCTCCTGAGATATGTTTTTTCTGGGCTTCAAGCTGTGAATTTTCAGCTGCCTTCCAGCCTGCAGACTGGGACTGATTGGGACACATGACACACAATCAGATGCTCTGCTGCTGTTCTCACACACCCCTCCTGGCTTAGACTCCCAATATCTCTAAGACCCTTGGCAGCTTGCCGTAGCTACATGAAGTTGAGATCTTCATCCTTTTTCCCCCAAATTAACTGCTTGTGATTAGGATGAAGCGGGAGGGAACTGTTCCCTTTACTGAAGTTGTGTTCCCTTTAAGAAACTGTATTTCTTAAATACAGCTCTTAAATTGTATTTCCTTTTGATCTGTGATCCCTTTGGAGTCTCAATCCCTCCTGGGGAAGGCATATTCCACCAGATAAGTTATCTTTCCAGGATTCCAGAGCCTTTGATTCAATTAGAAATCCTGATCAAAAAACATCCCTTTGAAGAGTTGTTAATTCCAATAGGAGATCCAGGCTGAAAACTGATAAGGATCTAAGGCTAGGAACCTCAGCTCCTGAAGCCCCAAAACTCCTTAAAGTCCTTCTGGACTAGCTCCTTGCAGATGGCCTAAGGTAGCTTGCTCAGCTGCCAGGACTCTTCTGCCTGCTGAGAAAGCATTCTCAGTGCCAAATTCCATTTCCCTAATAGGTCTTTGCCACTATAAAAGTCAGTCCTTTAGCAAACTGATTTCTATCCAACAGTAAACTTTCATTTTGTAATTAATAATTCAAGAATAAGTGAATTCTTTCACTTTTAAATCTGCAGCCAATTTAAAGGGGATATTTAACATCTTTTTTATTGCCACTAACCTCTTGACCACTAGGAATTGAGGGCATTCAAACCTCATCAACTCACAAAATTAATTGTTATGTGTCATGAAGAGTGGAATTTCTGGACACTGGAAAAAGTACATTTATAAAGAATAATATTAAAAAATGTCTTTTGCTGTGCTTTCCTGAAAGTTGCAGCTTGGGTAATAGTTTAACTTGCCCAACCTTTGTCCTAGCTTTAGTTTTAAGATGGTCCTACTTGAAGATAACTCTGAGGTCTCTATACCTGTGATCTCTCAGGATAGAGAGATATAAAGAGTCTACTTCCCTGAAAAGCTCTCTCTCAATCCCACCTGCAAATTTCTGCATCAAGTCAAGATCTAATGCATTTGATCAAGGATTTGCAAGGCTGGAAGGCTCTAGAGATGAGTAGAGAATGAAAACTGGAGGGGAAAGAGGGAAAATTAGTAGATGAGGGGATATTAAATGTAATTGAATACAGATAAGATGAAGGTAATATGGAAACAAGTTAAAAATGGAGATATAGTGGAGACATTTTGAGCTATACAAAGACAAGGAGCTGGTGTTTCAGGAGAAGTCACAGATTTCCACTTTCTTCTGTTTATTGTCCCCTTTTTCTTCAAGGCAAAATATCTCATGCTGTGATATGGATTTTTCTTGTTCTTCTTTTCTAACATGACTAATTTCCCATACTGAGGACTTCTGGAAGCACCATGTGGACTACTCCAAGAACAAATTCCCACCCAGACTACAACAGTACTGCAACAAATGGACTACTTAAGGATGATCAATGCAAGCTTAACAATACTTTGATCTGAGATAATTCCATCAAAATTTTTTTAAAAGCCATAATGTTCCTGGGCCCTGCAAAAAAAAAAAATAGCCATAGAGGCACCATCACTAAAGCATTATAATCAAGGTCATAGAATGTTTTGCCTTCCCAGATACCTTTTTCTGTTCCAGTAAATACAGGATAGTGGACCAGGAATGAAGGATCCTAATTGTTTGAAAGGATATTCTGTCCACTTAGAAAGCTATACTCATTCCTTCTCCCCAGACTTCCATGTGGAGGCCTCACTTATGTATAAGGAATTTTCCACTGGTTTTACATCTTTCCTAAGTGTTTTGTATCCTTACTGTTTTCCTAGCCCTCACCCCACCTGAATTTTTCACATTTCCATTTAATCTGAGATTATATAATGGACAAAGACAATTCCATTTTTGTGTTGTCTGTAGTATGAATACAGTGTCTAGTGCACAGTAGACACTTAAAATAAGCTTGAGGGATGCTGAAACTATATAATTTTTTAAGGGAAACTTGATTTATTTAAAAATTTAGAGAGAAACAAAAAGGAAGATGATGACAAATATTAGTCTTAATACCAGTGCCTCATTTCTTATATTAGCTCCAGTTCATCCTATATATACTTTGTTTGTACATAGTTGTTTGCACAGACCATAAGGTCCTTGAAAGCAGAGACTTTTTTTTGCTCTTCTTTAAAATGGCTAAAACAATGCCTGAAACATCATATATTTTTTTTAATGAATGCTTATTGTCATGGTATAATTGCTGGAAATATAAGGAGCCAAACAGTACTTGTCCTCAAGGAACTTACAATCTAATGGGAGAAACTATGCAAACATTATATATGTATATATGTGTGTATGTGCATAAATATTACATATATATCTATGTCTCAAGCTATATACAAAATGAATGGGAAATATTTAACAGAGGGAAGTCACTAAAATTAAGGGGGGGTTAGGGAAAGCTTCTCACAAAACATAGGATTTTATTTGGGATTTAAAGGTCAGGAGTTGGAACATGGAAGGGAGAGTGTTCCTGTCATGAAGTATAGCCAGAGAAAATGCAGGAGCTGAGAGATGCAATAGATTTAGGTGATGCAATGGTAGAGTGATAGGCCTAGAGTCAGGAAGACCTAAGTTTAAATCTGAATTTAGACCCTTATTGGCTGTGTGACTTTGGGCTAGTCACTTCATTGCTACTTTCCTTATCTGTAAAATGGAAATAATAATAACACCTACCTCCCAGGATTGTTGTGAAAAGCAAATGAAATAATGTTTGTAAAGCTTAGTACAGTGCCTGGCATATAGTAAATGCTATATAAGTGCTAGTTTTTAGTAATTGTTGTTATTGTCTTGTTTGTAAAAGTACCAAATAGAAAATTAGAAGGTTATTACAACAAATTAGAAGGGTATTACAATAGTCCATGAGAGAAATGACTTAGATCTGTACAAGAGTGGTGATTGTGTGGGTGGAAATAAGGGAATATATATGAGAGATGTTGTAAAGGTAGAAATGACAAGATTCAACAAAAGATTGCTTAAAGTAATGCTCTTATTAAATATAGATAAGAACAAAAAATAGCTGATAGAAAACCAATTTGTTCATCTCTCCTATACAATGCTTTAGGGGAAACAGTAAAACATTTGCTAAAGAAAATAAATTGTTGAAGAGTAAGAATAAGACTTGGATGTAGCAAAGATCTAGATAAACATAAGGGGAAAGTGGTACAGCCTAGAGCATCATCAAAATAGAAATAAAAGATAAATCAGAATAAATTTGACCTCCAAACAGAGATGACTAAACCTTTTTCTTGGAGGAATTAGAAGTCCACGTAAGTATTCCCTTTATTACCTGCATGTTTTTGTAAAAATACACCTTGTACAAAGCTATCACCACATGATGGATGTTCAGAAATATCTTGGGGGTTTTTATATCTGTTTTTCTGGCCAAGAATCAATCTCCTTCAGCCTCTTGTCAAATGCCTTTTCATCCTCATCAATTACCAGTGCCTCTATATGGCCTTCAACAAGTAATCCAGTAGTTACTTCTGGCTTCAGTATTGTAGGAAAGGCAGCATTGGTTTTCCCTGATTATGACACTGCAAAGAGTGATGAATTGTTGTTTTTAACAGATAGGGTGATTTCAATAGCTTTAGTATGACTTCTGATTGGACTAATGAAATAAGAGGGAAATCCAAAGGGTAAATTACTTTTTTGAAACTGAACCAAGGATGACATCATGTTTATATATGACTAACTCTATAGAAAGCATGTTTAATTATCTTCCATGTTGATGTCTTGAGAGACTCAGAGAGAATACCAGATGTCACAGATAGGCTTTTCTGTCAATAATGTTGCAAAATTATTATTTCAGAATGGGTGTTAGTTTTTTACTTCTTGCCAAGAATACTTCCTAACAAGCTTCTCTGTATCTACTTGTTTTCACTTCCAAGTGGATTCTACTTTTGATTAAATTAAATCAAGAGCAGATTTGTTTTCTTATCAATTTTTGACCAAAGGCAAGTTTCTTCCCTTATGCAAAATACAGATAATATGAATTGAAAAACATTTTTATTATTCTTTTCTCCCTAAACCTTCAAGAATGGTCTCTTACTACATGCACATTGATGATGAAGGTAAAAGAGATCTTAGAAGATATCTTATGCAAACCCTTTACTTTAGAGATGGAGAAATAAGCCCAGAGAGTACTTGTCCAAGGTGAAACAGTCACATATAGTAGGAGGAGGAACACTCTGGTCCACTTGTCCTCATTTTCTGGTTTGGATTTCTATCTCTTCTTTCCTCACAACATTCTAGGCACAAAGACCACCCCCAGTGCTTTTCTCTCACAAAGTCAGTTTGGGATGGCTTTCTGAATTGTGTGGATAAAAAACTTGTTGAAAAGACTTGAGTTTGAAAGCTGCATCACATGCTGACTGGTTATGTGATCCAGGACAGGCCACTTCATCTCTCACAGCCCCAGTTTCCTCATTTGTAAGGTAGGAGAGTCAAGGAAGAGTAGGAGTATGAGACAAAAGTAATTGAGAGGAATAAGAGTCCTTCTAACCTTCTTGTTTCTCTAGTTCCATCATACTAATGTGGTCCAAGAGTTGAGAAAATTTATTTTCTCCAAGGAAAACTTGACTTCTGACTATTTGCTTCCTCAAAGATACATTTCAAGATAAGGGTAATGTTGGAGTGGGGTTGAGAATGAAGATGAAGGGGATAGGACTTGGATTTTAGTTTCAGGTTAGAAAACCTGTACATTCTGGAATCCTAAAGAATGATGGACCAATCCACTAAATTACATTAGATCTAAGCTGAAAATATGACCCTTACTTTATCTACCCATCGTATGGAACTATATATTATACTCAGGTAAGAAAGAGCAATACTTATTCTGTGCTCAAGGATCAACTAGATCTTATATCTGCTGGAGGCTCAGTAGAGAAATTAAGTGAGAGGGAAAGAGCACAGGGGTAGGACTAGGAGTCTAGTCACAAACAAAATGAATTTCCTATATTTGTTGAAAAGAGAATTAAAAGAGAGGAAAAAGGAAAAAATAAAATTTGAGGGGAGGAGGAATGACTTAGGTTGTCTTTTAAAATAACTGGGGAAATGGAAGCACAAATTGGGGCATATGAATTTAATAGAATAGTATCATGTCAGAAAAATAATGATTTCAGAGAATTCTGAGTAGTAAAATTGATGTAAACCAGGAAAACAAATTGAAAAAACCAGGAGAACCAATGATGTGGTAAAGAAAGACAACTTTGAAAATTTTGAGAATTAATCAAAACACTGACTAATGAAGTCTTCAAAAAACTTAAAATGAAGCATATTGTCTACTTCATGATTAAAAGGTGATAAACACAAGATACATATGGATTCAGTGTGGATTCATTTGGTTTGACTATGTTTTTTGTCATAAGAGGTATCAAGCCTCAGAGAAATGAGAGGTGGAGTGGGAACAGGGTCAAAGAAATAGGAATAAGAAATGATATCTATGTCAAAAAAAGAAGCCACTGATGCATTTTAAAATCTAAGAAAAAAGGAAAAGAAGTAAATGCAGACATAAAGGATTATTTTGACAAAATCCTGTATAATTTATAATTTGTTGTTGTTTTGTTTTTTAAAGCAAGAATCTTTCTGTGAAATTTTTATTATTTGATGTTTGTTGGATAAAAAATAAAATTTAAAATAAGCAAAATATGCCCATTCTTTTATCTTTCTTTTCCCTCTTGTTTTGTTTTGCTTCTCACTTTCCTCTTCTTTGCTGGCTGAAGGCTACTTCTTTGCTTTCCTGGTTTAAGTAGGTGGGTTCTATTGAAGAGAATAGTAATGAGACTGGAGGAAGTAGGATGAATTTTGTGCCTCTTCTTTATCTGGGTATCAGACACTATAAAATTAAGGCCCAGGAGGAAGGAGGACATCTCATACAGTGAGAAAGATTTGAGAAAGGGTCATGGACCCTTTAGTAAAGCTCTATTGTCTTGGAGCTCTGTCTCAGTTTCTTTTGTTGCATGTTTGACAATTATTATAATACATAACTCACTTTCATTCCCTTATCTTTGGTGACATAACTATTACCCAAGTGATACTAGGTGAGTAGGTTTCTCCACCACTTTCTCCAGTCTTCCTAAGTAGGATTCCTGACTCCTCTACTTCTTTCTAGGTTCACTCTCTAAACTTGGAGTTAGAAAGTTTTGCATTTGAATGTTGCTTCAAGTGCTAGCTAGCTCTAGACAAATCACTTAAAGTCTCACAGCCTCAGTTTCTTTTCTTTTCTTTTCTTTTTCTTTTTTTTTTTTTTTTGTAAAATGAGGGGTACTAGCTAATTGAGGAACCCAGTAGCTCTGGTTTTCAGTTTCTTCATTATCTAATTATAGCATGCAATTGTTTCCCAAGTGTTATGGCCAGAACTTGAAACAAGGTGCTAATGGTTATGTACTTAATTCACACCTTTAAAGGAGTTCACACCTTTGGGAGAGTTCACATATTGGTTCACACATTGGAGTTCACACCTTTGGAGAGCATATATAGGCTGGGAGCCTCAACTGGGGACTTCAGGAGATTCACAAGTTAGAAGCCCACAAGCCCACTCTCTTGGAGGCAGAGTCAGATTCATTCCAACTTCCACCTTTGTGCTAGTTGGAAACTTCGGGATTCAATCTAGGAGATTTACAAGTCGAGGAGATTCACAAATGGGGCAGAAATATAAGCAAGAAGCTCTCAGGGCCAGACCCACAAGCCCATAGAAGCCCACAAGTCCACTCTTGGAGATGGAGTCAAATTCATTCCATTTTCCACCTTTATGCTGGCTGGAGGCTGAAGGACAAACCTTTCTTTGGATTTGGAGACATTTGAAGGGAGCTCTTGGAACCAAGGAGAGAGATAGGCCTCTACTAAAGCTAACCGGGCCCCCAGAAAAAGACAAGACTTTGAAGGACAAAATAAAGGATGTGGACTTTAACTCTTGGCTGCATTTGAGGTGATTATTATACTGAACTGAAGCTAAGGCTGCCTCCAGAAGCTCTCCAAGAAACCTGCTCCAAGAAACTTTACATTTTAGAGAAGAATATTACACCTAAGAATTAGGAGAGTTTGTTTTCCAAAGTAAAACTTGGTTTCTGACTGGTTATTTCCCCAGACATGGATGCCAGGATAGGAGGGATGGTAAACAGGATAGGGACTATTCTCTGTGTAATCACTTTAGCAAAGCTTCTTAAATTGTAGGACACAATCCCAGGTTGTGCAACTGAATGCAAGGGTAAGGAAAAATTTGCCAACAGTAAACATGCAACATGCAACTGAACATGCAACAACAAAATTAATAGAAAATCAAACATATAATGAATCTAGGATGGTTCTGGCTTGCCATTTTAAAAAAAATATGGCCTCGGTGTGGATTCATTTGGTTTGACTATGTTTTTGTCACAAGAAGTATCTTGCCCAGAGAAATGAGAGGTGGAGTGGGAACAGGGTCAAAGAAACTTAATTGTAGTCAAAGTTGTTCAATCTACTAACTCCCTCCACTGACCTGAGCTCATTAAACTCAATATGCCTTTGGGCTTACCCTAATTCAATATTGACCTAGCTACATGGAAAGAATAGAATGTTCTGAACTATTAAATTATTATTGAGATTTCCATACGACTCTTTCTATGGCTCTTCCTTATATCATTAAAATCATCACCTTTCTATATTTCATACAATTTCAAAGGAAACTCCTACAAAGGAACTGAATGGAGTTCTCTTATTTTGTTCTTTGTTATTTTATCTAGTTCTATAAAGTATCTTTTTGCTAGGTTGATTGATAAAACATCAAATAACTACAAATTAACTTAATTGGTATCATAATTTTTATTATGTTGCATGTCCCAGCTGTGAGTCCTGAATTACAGCTATTTAAGTTCTTTATTTTTTTAAGGAAAACTTTGCAATTGAATCTGTATACACATTTTATGTTCCTTGGTAGATTGATTCCCAAATATTTTATGAATTTTGTATTTATTCTTGTATGTATTTATTGCATCATTTGTATTGTATTTAAAATATTTTATATTATTTGTATCCTCTTTTAGTTAATTCTTTTTGGATCTTGTTTTTATTGTAGAAAGATATTATTGATTTTGAGGGCTAATTTTGTAGGCTGCAACTTTGTCAAAGCTAGCAAGTGTTTCAATTAATATCTTTTCTGATCCCCTAAGATTTTTCTCTAGTATTTCTTTTTTGGCACTTTATTTTTATTTGGTTTAGACATTGAGAATAGGTTTGATTCATAAAAAAGGCCTAATAGAATGCTTTCTTTCTCAGTTTTTGAGATTAATTTGTGAAGTATTAGTAATCTTGTTCTTTTAAAGTTTGACAAATTCTACCACAAGAACCAAGATTTCTTTCTCTTAGTACTGCTAGTTTTCTACTTGGTCTTATGATAGTTTACTTTTTTATTTTGAAGGTATTCTTTCATTGTTTTTATGCTCTGTTTTATTATATGGATTTAAAAAAATTATTCTGATTTTATTGTGAATTTGCTTTATTTGCTATTTTTAAATTTCATTTTCTGAAGGAATATTTGATTCAATGCATATGGGAATTGATACTTTATTTACTTTTTTTTTAAAGTAGTGTAAACAAGAAGAAATAAATGAGATAGTATAATGGAAAATGTGATCCTTATCATCTTATTTCCAATTGGCAAATGTCTTTCCACATTCAATCAATCAATAAGTATCTATTGAGTCTTTCTAAAGTTCCAGATACTATTCTGGGCTCTAAGAATACAAAATACAGGTAAAGAGTAAGACAATCATGTCTTAAAGGAGGTAATATTCTACTGAAATATTGTCATGGCTTTACAATTATTTTCATTATGGAGATTGTATAATTATTTTTATGGCAGGACCAAGTTAAGCCAAGGCTTCTGCCAATATACTATAGAAGGGATCTAGTCTTCCTACCTGAATAACATTTTTATTCATGCTGTTATATACGTAAGAATGGATGAGCTAATAACCAGAGTCATGATTGTAGTATCAGTGTAGGTGAGTGAGAGATAGATTATAATGAAAGAATAAACAAACAAACAAACTAACAAAAATTCTCAAACTCTTGTTATGTGCCCACAATGTATCAAGTCCTAGGGATACAAATAGAAACAAGGAAAAAGTATGTGTTTGAAGAAGACAGCACATAGAAGATAATTTAGCTGTTACTGTTGATGAAAAGGTCTAGAATTCTCATTCATAGGTATATAAAGGTACATCAGCATAGTTAGCAACAAAGCTCAGGGATCCTCAAAGTTTATCATCAGGTTACATGGCAGTATTTATGGGGCTTGGAGGATGATAAAACTTGGTAGTATACTTGGTAGTGAAGGGAAGACAAGTGTCAGGTTTAGCCTAGTGACTGTTCTTCCTTTCAAGTGTCACAGATAGAAGGTAGGGAGATAGAGTATTTTACTAAAGTAGGGTCCATTCTGTCAAACAGTTCTCAAGTCATATCTATTCAAACTAACAAATACTTTTTAAGCTTTAATTGTGTGTCTTTATGTAAATTACAAACTTCCTGATTCTTAGTTTCTTTATCTAGGAATGAAGGCATTGAATTCCATGATCCTGAAAGATTTTTGTGATTCTGGAATTTAAAAGCCCTATGCTGTACCACTAACTACTTGTATGATCTGAGTAAGACACTTTAACTCTTAGGTTCCCAGTTAGATTAAATTTGTTAAATTTTAATTACTTGCTCATGTAGATCAAAATGGGAAAAAATGCAATATTGATTATGTTTATTAAATCATGACACTAATTTTTCAATCCCATCTACCAATTATTGTAAGGGTTTGTTGAAAGTTGACTAGTACATTTCTATTTTCCTTGACTTTAATCTATTTCTTTCTTTTTTATAAACTTATCGAAAAGAGTTATAATTTTTATATAATTTTCATAAATGTGTTCAAAATCCACTGAAACATTTTGTGTGGAATATTTTCAATAGATCAATCTTTCTTTATATGGTAATTTGTCTTCTAGAGGAGTGAGAACTAGAAAATTTTTATTGCTTCCATTAATGTGTAATCAGGCTTTCCCTTTTTCTTTTTTTTTATTTTTATTGATTTTATAATTATAAGTATTTGACAGTACATATGCATGAGTAATTTTTTTTACAACATTATCCCTTGTATTCATTTTTCCAAATTTTCCCCTCCCTTCCTCTACTCCCTCCCCTAGATGGCAGATAATCCCATACATATTAAATGTGTTACAGTGTAACTTATATACAATATATGTGTGTAAATCCAATTTTCTTGTTGCATGGTAAGAATTGGATTCCAAAGTATAAGTAACCTGGGTAGAAAGACAGTAGTGCAAACAGTTTACATTCAATTTCCAGTGTTCCTTCTCTGGGCGTAGCTGTTTCTGTGCATCATTGATCAATTGGAAGTGAATTGGATCTTCTTTATGTTGAAGATATCCACTTCCATCAGAATACATCTTCATATGGTATTGTTGTTGAAGTGTATAGTGATCTCCTGGTTCTGCTCATTTCACTCAGCATTAGATCACGTAAGTCTCTCCAAACCTCTCCAAATCCTGCTGGTCATTTCTTACAGAGCAATAATATTCCATAACCTTCATATACTATAATTTACCCAACCATTCTCCAATTGATGGGCATCCATTCATTTTCCAGTTTCTAGTCACTACAAAAAGAGCTGCCACAAACATTTTGGCACATACAGGTCCCTTTCCCATTTTTACTATTTCTTTGGGATATAAGGCTTTCTCTTTTTCTAACTTTCTAGAACACAGGCTCATTTTTTACTTCATTGCAAAAACTTCCTTATCTATGACCAGAAAATAGCATTACTTGGAAAATAAAATATTGAATACTTATGTGAGGCACTACCTCTATTCTATGAGCTGTTTGGTTGCTGAAAGGAGTAGAAAATAAATTTCTGCATAAGGAAGAAGAAATCAATCACCTGGAAAAATATGTTAGGTAATGATCCTTTCTTAGATGAATAGTTTGGTGATTGAAAGGGTAAGGGGAAAAAACTCTTTTGTTTTTTTCAAAGCTAATGAAATCTGTTTATATATAAAAAAAGCAAATTTCAGATAAGCTGTGGCAGTTTATTTGCCAAAAGGGAGAGAAAATCTCACAAGTGAATGGCTTAAAATATCTTCTAAAGGATATAAGATGATGCCTCTTTCATTTGTGAATAGTTTAGTAACTGGGGCAAATGGGGTGTTCAAAGACTAATATCTCTCTGTGAGGATTTATTAAACCCTTTTTCATGGTTGCTTATCCATCTTGGATGTTTACCTGGTATTCAACTCTCACCTATGGCTCCAAGAAACTACAAAATTCACAATGGCCAGACTCTAAGTAAGCTAAACAAAAGCTAAACCAGGTTGAAGGTAACCAATGGGCCTGAAATCCATTGATGAGTTGGGAAGGCATCTACCCCAAGACTTCCCTCAGTGAAAGGAGAGAATGAGAACAATCTGTTCCAACAGCCATGAGGACAGCTGAAGAACATGCTGTGGGGCATCATTTTGTTCCAGGTCATTGCCAATTATCTTGACTTTTGTCTAATTGAATTTCAGTGACTGGAGGAAAGAGTGAGGCTAATGATTTTGTGTAATTCTGCCTCATTTAAATTCAACTCACAAGTCAAAACATCACCCTGTGATGTTCTTGGTCCTCAAAGAAAATGAAAGGCAAGTAACAAATAGTAACAACAACAACAACAGAGTCCCAGTTAGAATGCTAATATGATAAATTATTAGTTTCTAAATGGAGTTTCTAGGAGCCCTTATTCTAGGATTTTCCTATATTCGTGACAGTATAGGTCCAGAAAGAAAAATTAATAATGATCTTAGGTACTTATAATGGTAATAAAACAAAGAGAGACTAAATTTTGTACTGTGTTCTCTGTGTAAGAAGGCAGAGCAAAATATAATACATTTTAGAAAGAGACCAGTTAAAATGTTTTTGCTGTGTTATTAATTAATCAAGAAGAATATATTCAGTCAAAATTTCCTGCAACCATCTTGGGGAACAGTCCATGGAAAGTCTAACTGGAAAAGGAATTTCCAATAAAAAGTGACATTCTCCAGATATTTTTGCCTGTGGAGGATATTTATGTTTCCTCTTTACTAGATAGACCATAAAAATTACTCCTCAGTGAAGTTCATAGTCACTCTGAAGATATTTGTCTAGCATATGATCATGAGATTCTAGATTGAGAATTAAAAGGGACCTTTGAAATCATGAGGTCTACCATCTCATTTTACAGATGAAGAAATTAAGGCAGAGAGAAGTTAAATCATTTTTTCCAGGATCACACAGGCAATAAGTGTTTGAGGCAGAGTTTGAACTCAGCTCATGTTTTTCTGACCCAAAATACATCTTTCTATCTACTATTCTATAGAGAATTCACATAGAACAAACATAATATTTGGAAAATATCTGTTGCCTTGATTAACTGTAAAACAGATTGCCCATCATATTGGGCAGACACTGTGAATGAAATAAAGAATTAAAATAAAGATTGGTCTGAATACTCTGTAATCTTGAACATGAGGGTTTAATTGCTAATTGTCAAACACAACATCCCATTTTTAATACACACACACACACACACACACATACACACATATACACACACATGCATACACACTTGTTCCAATATGAATTTCTCTTAACCTTTAATGGAGTTAAGATTTATATTAGTGGCCTTTCTGTTTAACTGAGATGACAGTGAAGAGGGCTCTAAGCAGCCATGGTATCCAGCTGAAACGACATGATTCTGAAGCTCCATTTCCATAAAGATTGGCAAAGACAAGGTGCCACATGGTTTAACCTGCCAGCAAAGGAGAACAGAATTATAAAGGCCTGTCGAACAAAAGCCCATAAAATTGCTCTTTGCCCAGTATCTGGTCCTATCTGGCCCACTGTCAATGCCGTACTGTCTGATACCATACTAAAATAAATGCTGGTAGAGGATTCATCTCGGAAGATCTTTGGGTGGCTGGTATACATAAAAAAGTGGCATGGATCATTGGTATCTCTATGGATCCTCATTACCAAAGTAAGTTTACAGAGTCTCTCCAGGCAAATGTCCAGCAGCTGAAATGATATTATTCCAAACTGATCCTCTTCCCAAGGAAACCATCTGTACCCAAAAAGAGTAATAACTCTGCTGAAGAACTCAAGTTGGCAACCCAGCTCACAGGACTAGTTACATTCATCATAAATGTCTTAAAGAAAGACAAAGCTTACATCATTACTGAAAAATGAAAAGAATTTCAAGGCATTTGCTAGTTTTTGAATGGCTCCAGCCAATGCCTGCCTCTTTGGAATTTGGGCAAAATGAGCCAAGAAGGCTGCAGAACAAGATGTAGAGAAGAAAAAGTAAACATCCTCTGAGAACTTTCAATAAAATAATACAAAATGTCAGCAAAAAAAGTTTGCATTGATAGAAGGTGCCTCTATTGTGTCTTTGAGAGTTCCTTACATCCATGAATGCGTAGATTCAGGTAAAGTATGGATAATGATGGTTTATATATAGATCTTAGTCTATCCAAAAAGAGGCAGAATTATGTTCTGTATCCTCTACTTAAGAATACAGAAAAATACATAATGCATTATAGAAAAAGTTCTATTAAAAATGCTTTGATTAATATGGTAGTGATCTCTCAAGATAGGGAGATAAGAAAATAAAGGATAATTATGTCTCCTTAATTGAGTAATTTTGCTTCCATCCTCCAAACATCCCAAAATCTTGAATCAAGACCAGATTTAATACAAATTCTAAAGCATTTTAAAAAAGAAAGGAGAGTAAGCTGGACAGAAGTATTCATTTAGAGAGAAAGGATATACAAGTTATATAGCAATATAATAGAAAATAGGTGGAATAAGGACATAATGAAGGCATATAGAGATTGAGAAATAGTGAAAATGATTAGCGTTATGAAGAGATGAGGATCTGGTATTCTAGGGGAGTCACAGAATACTATTTTCTATTCTTTCTTCCATTCTTCATTCTTTCCCCAATATATCTCATGCAATTACATGAACCTTTTTCTTGCTCCTCTTTCTAGAACTGGCTAATTTCTTTCAGGTCAGGATTTTTGAACTCACCATGTAGATATATCAAGACCTAAGTCTTGGGAAAATCAGCTAAGTGTTGTAATGTGATGATGAGGGAGAGAGTTAAGGGTAATTTCTGCAGGTCTTTCACCACCATCATCCATGAAACAAAACACATCATCCTTAAAACATATTCAATGGAAGAAACTAGGCATGGACCCACATTTAACACCACATACTAAGATAAGATCAAAATGGGTCCAAGATTTAGGCATAAAGAACAAGATCATAAATAAATGAGAGGAACATAGGATAGTTTACCTCTCAGACTTGTGGAGGAGGAAGGAATTTGTGTCCAAAGGAGAACTAGACATCATATTGATCACAAAATAGAAAATTTTGATTACATCAAATTAAAAAGTTTTTGCACAAACAAAACTAATGCAAATAAGATTAGAAGGGAAGTAACAAATTGGGAAAACAACAGTTAAAGGTTCTGATAAAGGCCTTATCTCCAAAATATACAGAGAATTGACTTTAATTTATAAGAAATCAAGCCATTCTCCAATTGATAAATGGTCAAAGGATATGAACAGACAATTTTCAGATGATGAAATTAAAACTATTTCCACTCATATGAAAGAGTGTTCCAAATCACTATTAGTCAGAGAAATGCAAATTAAGACAACTCTGAGATACCACTACACACCTGTCAGATTGGCTAAGATGACAGGAACAAATAATGATGAATGTTGGAGGGGATGTGGGAAAACTGGGACACTAATACATTGTTGGTGGAGTTGTGAAAGAATCCATCCATTCTGGAGAGCAATCTGGAATTATTTCCAAAAAGTTATCAAAATGTGCATACCCTTTGACCCAGCAGTGCCACTACTGGGCTTATATCCTAAGGAAATACTAAAGAAGGGAAAGGGACCTGTATGTGCCAAAATGTTTGTGGAAGCCCTTTTCATAGTGGCTAGAAACTGGAAAAAGAATGGATGCCCATCAATCGGAGAATGGTTGGGTAAATTATGGTATATGAATGTTATGGAATATTATTGTTCTATAAGAAATGATCAACAGGAGGAATACAGAGAGGCTTGGAGAGACTTACATCAACTGATGCTGAGTGAAACGAGCAGAACTAGGAGATCATTATACACTTCAACAATGATACTGTGTGAGGATGTATTCTGATGGAAGTGGATATCTTCAACATAGAGAAGAGCTAATCCAATTTCAATTGATCAATGATGGACAGAATCAGCTACACCCAGAAAAGGAACATTGGGAAATGAGTGTAAACTCTGAGCATTTTGTTTTTGTTTTTGTTTTTCTTCCCAGATTATTTTTACCTTCTGAATACAATTCTTCCTTTGCAACAACAACAACAACAACAACAAAATTTGGTTCTGCACATATATATTGTACCAAGCATATACTATAAGATATTTAATATGTATGGGAATGCCTGCCATCTAGGGGAGGGGGTGGAGGGAAGGAGGGGAAAAATTCGGAACAGAAGGGAATACAAGGGATAATGTTATTTAAAAAATTACCTATGCATATATACTGTCAAAAAAAGTTATAATTATAAAATTAATTTTAAAAAAAGGAAAAAAAAAAACATGTTCAAATGCCTCTGAGATCTGCTAAAGTTTCAATGGACCAAGCTATCATAAAAGCTGAGCCATTTACAATGATTGATTGTTATATCAGGTCACATAGATACAGGGGGAAAGTCCCATTTTGCAAGAATCAAGGCAATTTATGTCAGTGGATACCAAGATAGGAAGTTAGGAAGATACCAAGTTAGGAAGAATTATCCCCCTACTTCTGAGTCCATTTGGGTACTCTACCCATTAGTAACAGCTTTTCTTCCAGCTTTATTCCCCCCCATTCCCCATCCCCATTCCAGTGTTCTGATACTTCTTATTTTCCTCAGCTTCTACTCTTAACTGAATTTTGCTCTTTTTATCTTGGTCAAGGACCTCTACATTTTTGTTTATTATATCTTCAGTGCTTGGCACATACTTGGCTCATGGGAAGAATTTGGTACTTGTTGGTTGATTAATTCCTCTGCTAATTGCTATGGGAGTGTTGATATCGGATTGGGACTATTAAAATTAAAGACTTGGAAGCTAACCTACTTTAACTTCCCTTAATATTCTTCTTTTGAGACCTTTGTTAATCATACTCTTTCTGCAAGCAAAAGGAAATTATTTTCTAAGGACCCTGTGCATTTCATTTCTGTCCTTGTTTTTTCTTCTTTTTACTTTACTAGAGGATGGGGTGGTTATGCAAGGGAAAGAAATAGTGTTGGGAAGTGTTTGAATATGGGAATCGGCTCTGGAAGCATTAAGAAGTTATGTATCTGAGGTTTATTGAAATTTTTCCTTCAGATTTACTTTTAATACATTTCTAATTGCCCTGATTGAATGACTGAGGTTTTAAAAAAATTTCCTTCACTCTCTGCCTTTACAGGCCACTGAGATTTTCATTGGCTCAAAACCAGAAAGATAAATATCTTCCTGAGTTGAGAGAACTGGAAGTGACATCTCACAACCAAAACTTGGATAGACTTTCCTTGATTTCAGATAGCTTCCATCCAGTTGTCAGGGTACAATGCCAGCAGGCTGTGTTTTTTCTTTTGCATGTAAGTAGCCCATAAGGAAGAGTTAGCTGAATAAGAAATTTAATTTTTGGATCTGGAAATCCAAAAGATAAAAATCAAAGACAAAGAGTTCAATACTGACTCAGAATAAGAGACATAGAAATGAGAAGACAATAAAGCTTCCATCCAAGTGCTGAGGAGATATTTTTTAAAGTATAGGTCTTTCCATGCTGCAAAATTAATAAGAGCAACTTATTGCCTGGAGGATAAAACATGAACTCATGTTTGATATTCAAAACCTTCATTCTCTTATTCCAATTGACTGTCTCCCTTTCATATTGCTCCCCTTCTCATAATCTCAGTTCTTTATAATTGGTCTATTTGTAGGTATTTATGGGCAAGATTTTGCCTTCTATCTCCATGATTTTATATAGAATTTTCCAGAGACTTTCAAAAGATAGCCTCCTCATCTCTACCTTTTGGAATCCCTAGATTACCTTAAGTTTCCAAACTGAGGGGGGGTGTCTTCCTTGATTTCCTTGTGGTGGTACTATTTCTCCCACCAAATTTACTTAACACCTGTAATGGAGTAGATTGGAAGATACTTCATGGATTATTGAGTCATCTCTCTACTGATTTTTTTTTTTGGTATTCAATGATGTCCATGTGTCTCCATACCCACAGGATGCAAACTTCTTCAGAGTAGAGTCACTTTTACCTTTTTGGGGGTCCACAAAAGCTATTACAATTCCTGAAAAAACAGCAGTTGCTTTATTGATTGAATTACTGAATGTAAAAATTGATGAAGGAATCTGGAAAAAGAATTTCACAGATGTGCTTAGATGTATATTCTTTGTAGTAGAAAACTCTCTCCTCATGAATTCTTGACTGACTTGGTCAACAATCTTCCCCTTGCAGAATGCAAAACTATCTTAATTTAATTTCCCCAGTTTCCCAGAAAATAGTGTTTGGACATATAAGGGAGAGTGGAACTTCGGAGCAGTGGCAAGAAAGTAAGGCAAAGACTTCCAACTCCAGCTTGTCCTCTCTAGTGTTTATAAGTGAGTTCTTCAAGCTTATTAAAGCTTTAAGGTAATTTGTTGAGTTCTGGGACAAGCTGGCAGATGAATGATGGTAGAGTAAAAGAATCAATTTTTTTAAAGTTGCAATTTAGAATATCTGCATCATGAGCAACTTTTTTGGGGGGTGTTGAGTGTAGCAGACACTTTGCTAAAGTCATCTCAATAGAGGACCAATCCTTCTGAGAGGGCGAGGATCTTTAATTTGTTTGTGTCATGGAACCTTCTGGCAATCTACTGACTCTGTGGATCTCTCTTTGTAGTGATATTTTTAAATGATTGAAAACATATTATAATCACAGGATCATAGACTGAGAGTTAAAAGGCCTTCAAACTAAAAGGCTATCAGCTAATTCAGATCCACCTATATTATTTTACAATGAGACAACTGGGCATGGGGTAGTTAAGTTTTTTTGTTCCTGGTCACATAGCTAGTAGATAACTGACACAAGATTTGAACCCATATCTTCTTCTACTACTCCACAGTGATTCTTTCATTCCCCATAAAGCAAACACAGTATTTGGAATTTGCATGTTGCCTTTAATGAGACATCATTGAGTTAATCAACAGAAAATGTAATTCATGTGATTCTGTTTGTAGAAATTGAGAAAGCATCTCTGTTAAAAAAAGGAATCATCAGAATTTTTAAATTCCACCATAAATGTTATTCAAAAATTAGAATCTGGAGAGAGCAGCTAGGTGGCAGCTAGGTGTCTATTGGATAGAGCACCATCCCTAAAGTCAAGAGATTCTGAGTTTAAATCTAACCTTAATCACTTAACTAGCTGTGTGACCCTGGGCAAGTCACGTAATCCTAATTGCCTCAGCAGAAGAAAAAAAAAAGAATTAGGACTTGGAAAGAGATTTTAAGAGTCCTATAAGTCTATCTACTTTTGGCTAACTTTGAAAAATAGAATATGTTTTACTTTTCTACCTAGATTCAATCCTATTTTTAGACTTCAATTTGAGTTAAGTGCATAGTTTGCCCTTTCTTTCCCTAGAATATACACAAGGTGGTTATCCAAGTCAGCCTATACCTTATTCATAGAGCAGGGATCATAATAGGTATAAGTTTATCTAAGGTTAGAATTTAGGCAACTTTATATTCAAGTCCAGAAAATCATAGCTTAAAGTCTTGAAAAACTTCCATAAAGAAGAGACTGGGGAAATAGGGGTTGAGATGTGAGACTGACAAAAAATATATGTCTCATTGATTCAAGGCAAGGAAATTCCAATGGATTCAGGATTGAAAATGCCATTCTCATCTAGAGAGAGAACTATGGAGACTAAATATTGATTGAAGCATAATATTTTCACTTTTTGTTTGTTTTTCCCCTCATTTTTTCTTCTTTTGGTCTGATTTTTCTTGCATAACATGACAAATATGGAAATATATTAAAAAGAACTGCACATATTCAATCTATATCAGATTACTTGTTATCTTGGGGAGGGGGAAAGTAAGAGAGAGAGGAAGAAAAATTTGGAAAACAAAATCTTACAAAAACAAATGTTAAAATTACCTTTATGTGTATTTGGAAAATAAAATACTATTGGAAAGAAAGAGAAAGGAAGGAAAGAAGGAAGAGAGGAAGGAAGAAAGGAAGAAAAAGAAAGAAAAAAGAAAGAAAGAGGGAGGGAGGGAAGGAGGAAGAGAAGAAGGGAAGGAGGAAGGAAAGAAGGAAGGAAGGAAGGAAGGAAGAAACTTACTAGCTATGTGACTGGAGACGTCAATGAATAAATGAATATTTCTCAGATTCAGTTTTCTCATCTATAAACTAAGGAAAATAAAAACAATTATATATATATATGGCAAAGAAGGTCAAAAAGAGTACTGTTCAGAGAGCTCTGAGTTCAGACAGCTTAAAGAGAGCAAAAAGTTGAAGGGTGGGATTGGTGGCTGTGCTGGTCCTTAATTTGAGTGAAGAATTTCTATCATTTCAGTTGAAACCTTTGTCATCATTCTTTCTGCTTTTTGGACTGGATTTGGCCTTTTTTCTCATGAGTTGAGTGCAAAGGAAGAGATGAAAAAGGGAAAACTGTTTGAGTTAGTAAAGAATACTGCTGACCAGTTTCTAATTTCTGTAGCTACGTTGTACTACTAAGGTCCAGTTATGGGGAGGTTTACCTGAAAATTTGGCTTCTGAACTGTTGTTTTCAGAAGCATAGGCAATAAGACTGGAGTGAATAGAGGTTAGATGGATGATGATAATTTAGATGAAAGGATATAACTATGGTTTTCTATTTAGTTTAAAAACCCCTGTATGTCACAGCCTCAGCAAGATGATGACCATCACATAACTTCTAATCTAAAGCCATGGCCACACCTCTATGCAGTCCCACCCACTCAGTGGGAAATATAAGAGAAGCACACTCAGAAAATATAAGAGGAGCTCACTCAGAAGGAAAAAACACCGAGGCTTCTTCCTGGTTCTGGAGCCAATTGGATCCTAAATCTGCAAAAGGCAGAGCACAGATAGTAGGTGAGGGGAGAAATGTGCAAAGTGGGATTGGGTATTTGGGGATATTCCCCAAGAGGGAAGGTAGTGGTAAGAATCCTTTTTTGATCAACTAGTGAAGAGTAAAGAAATTAAAATGGGAAAGAGGATGTGTAATAATTATATTAAAGGAATAAAGAGAGGAGGAACAGAGGAGTTTGCTAATGTTTTTAATATATTAAGGGACTTAAGAGGATCTTTTAACCCCCTATTATGTGATTATCAATCTGTAGATGTTAGAAATTGTTGGTTTTATATACAAATTAGAGTAAATGGAGATCTCTCCCTTCCTACAGTCAGGCTTTCTAAGCAGAACTGGATCAAGACATCGTTATCCACTCCTCACTCTCTCACATCCTGCAAAATTAGAAGTTGAATCATTCCTCCTACTGCCTCAGTTTGTAAGTGTCCAGTATTACTTGATTTCCCCCCAACAAAATTAATAGGTAAATATCATGAAGAGTGGAACTGGTGGATACTAATTATGTGCATTTATAAAGAGTAGCAATTAAAAAACCAACTTTTTTTTTTGATGTGCTTCTCTGAATGGTGCAGCCTGGGCAGCAGCTTGTAGCCTTCTAGCCTTCAATCCAACTTTGATGTTATGATAGTCCTTCTTAGAGTCAGTATGGCAGTGATCCCTCAGTACAAGATTAAAAAGAGAGAAGATGAATGATGGCTCCTTCCTTGAGCAATTTTGCCTCCAATTATCCTAAAAGCTAAAATCAAGATCAGAATTAAAGTTCAAGACAGAGAGATGGTGTATTGGTGAATATTTGGAATAAAGATATGAAAAGGGAATAGATAAATGAGTTAGAAATATAGCAAATATGATAAAAGAATATATTGAGGGCAATCAGGAAATGGATTTATAGTGGAAAGGGCTTGAGTTTTGAAGGGGGTGGTGGTGGGAATCTGATGTCCCAGAAGAATTTACAGATTACTACATCATGCTTCTTCCATTTTTTTCTTCTCTCCTTAAGGCCAGATGTCTAATGCTGTGATGTGGACACTTTTCTTGCTCTTTTTCATGGACCTGACAAACTTCTCTAAATCTCAGTATTTCTGGAGTTACTATGTAGACTACCCCAGAACCCATTTTTCAGAAGATCCAGACCAGTACTGTAATAAGATAATGAGGCAGAGGAAGATGATAATGGACGGTCACTGTGTGCCTTTCCACACCTTCATTCACGAGACAAAGAAAACCATCTTTGATATCTGTTCAAAATCCAATGAGAACCAACAATGTACCTATCTATCAATCTGTCATAAAAGTCCCCAGTTAGTTAATGTGACAGATTGTTATACCAGAGACAATACATTGTTCCCTTATTGTGTATACAAACAAAAGGCCTATACTACAAAAATCGAGGTAATTTGTGAGAATGGACAACCAATTCAACTGAATAACCCATTTTATCCTCCTCCATCATATCCATGATAGCTTTCCCCTATATTTCCCCTATATATATCAGGAACTTTTTTCCCCGATCTCTAGAACTCCTCATTGTTCTTCAGTTTCTATCCCTCAATCTCAGCTTGAATTTCTACTTTTCTTTTCTTTTTTTTTTTTTTTTTTTCTGATTAAATGCAAACTCCTGGAAGGCAGACTCTATTTTTATTTCTTGTATATCCAACGCCTACCACATACTTGCCTCTTTGGAAGATCTTGAAAATAATTTCCAGATTGAATGATTGATTCCTCTTTTATTTAATTTTTATAGGGACCCTGTTATTACAACAGAACTGTTAGAATTGAAGGCTTGGAAGTATATCCATTCTCACTATGCTTTATATTCTTGTGGGACATTACTCTGTTATTTCATGCTTTACAATAATCAGAATGCAAAATTTTTGTACTTCATTTCTCCCTTGACTTTCTTTTCTTTGTAACTCACTGGGGGATTGGGTGGTGAAATAAAGAAAAGAAAGAATGTTGGGAAGGGTTTTTAGAATGACTATCTTCTCTAGAAAAGTCTTTACAGAGAAATTATGTGCCCAAGGACTATGGAATGTTTTTCTTTCCTCAGATTTTGCTTTAAATAAAATTTTACTTGTCTTGATTGAATAGCTGTAGCTTTTTTGTTTGTTTGTTTTGTTTCACGGTCTTTTCCTTTTCAGATCACTAAAATGTTCATTGCTTCTCAAGCAGAAATATAATTATGTTCCTAAGCTAAAAACTAGAAGGTTATATCTCACAACCAAAGCCTTGATGAGCCTTCTTTGATTTCAGATAGGGACAACGCCAAAAGACAGTTTTAGAAGACAATGCTACGGGGGCAGTTAGGTGGCGCAGTGGATAGAGCACCAGCCTTGAATTCAGGAGGACCGGAGTTCAAATCTGGTCTCAGACACTTAACACTTCCTTGCTGTCGCTAGGCAAGTCACTTAACCCCAGCCTCAAAAAACAAACAATGCTACCAGGATGTGCTTTTCTATTGGGTATGGGTAGCTCAGTAGAAAGAACAGCTGAATTTTAAAAATAATCTTTAAGTCAGGGAGTCCAGAATCAGAAATCAGAGTTTTTGATTATTGACCTAGAATAAGAGACATGAATATAAAAACAAAATCAAGCTTCTATCCATGTGCTGAAAGGAGATTTATAAAATATAAGTCTGTTAATGCTGAATTTGAACCTGAATACAAAAATAGCAGGAGCACCTTGTTGACTGTAGGATAAAACATAAGCTTATGGTTGACTTTCAAAGCCCTTCACTATCTTGTTCCAACTAACGTTCTCTTGTACATTGATTCTTTTGTCATAATTTCAATTCTACAAAAATTGGCTAATTTGCTGATGCTTTTCTACAATGGTTTCTCTCATGCCCATGGCTTTGCAAAGACGATTCCATGTCTTCAAAAATCTATGCTCCTTATCTCCACCCCCTTAGAATCCCTAATTTCCTTTACATTTTTAATGGTGGGGACTTGTTTCTCTTCTGTTGGTACTGTTCCCTCCTCCAAATTTACATTGTATTTGCAAGGAGTTTGGATTGGAGGGCACTTCATGTTCTGTTGAGTCTTCTCCCGACTTATTTTTGGCATTTATTGATGTTCATGTGCCTTCCTGCTGCCATAGGATGCAAACTTTTTTAAAAGAGTCAATTTTATTTTTGTCTTTGTTACCCAGCACCTTTTATGTAGTTCCTGGAATAAAATAGGTGCTTGATTGATGCTTTATTGATTGAATTACTGATGGATTCACCTGAGGTAGAAATAGAAAAAAAAATCTGACAAATGTGGTTAAAAGCATTTTTTTGTGGATAAGAAATTTAAATTGTTCCTTGACTGGCCTTTGGACAGTTTGGGCAAATGCTGGAGGAAGATTCATTGAAGGCTTGGTTTGCAGAATTGAGAAATGCCCTCTATTACTTGTTCCAATCCCTGGTGAGTATTTATTATGAAACATGCTTTTCTGTTTGAGAATATAAGGGAGACAGGAACTTTGTTGCAGTGGCGAAAGCTTGTAGCTCCAGTTTGCTTTTTGTAGTGTTTGTGACTCCTTGAATTTGTAAGTCTCCAGAAGAAGCTGAAAGAATGACTTTTAGAACAAAAATTTAAAATTATTGCATCTTAGGCAACTTTCTTTGGGGAATTAAATGATCACAAATTATCCACCTTAGTTGAAGTCACCTTGAGGAAGGGCCAGCACCTTTTGGAGGGATTTATATTAGGAATCCCTAATCTTGTTTCTATTATGAAACCCTTTAGCAATCTACTGAAGCTATGAATCTTTCTTTAGAGTACTGTTCTTAAATAATTGAAGAAAACGCTAAATTTGAAGATAAATGAGAATATATTGAAGATATATTTTTTTTCTGTCAAGTTCAGACCATGGGAAATATATCCATGGTTCCAAGGTTAAGAATACTCTCTACAGAGTTTTGTCCTGATCCTACTGAATAAATTTCCCAATCCCTGGGAAAGAGGTAAGAGGAGGGATTGATGTAAAGTAGGAATGCCCTTGGAAAGTGAGTTTAAAGAGGAGTACATTGAGTTTGGCAACTTGGGACTAAATGTTTGAGAGGGAGAACTCCAATCCTTAAAACTCTTAATTATTTTTTATATCATCACCACAGAACTGGCTATACACGTCTTCCTACCATATCTTGGCCTCTTAATGAAAATTCACTTCTATGCTGTCTTCTTCTCTTGAATTCCTCACTCCCTTTATCTATATGAAACTTTGACCTGCTAAGTCTCAGTTCTGAATTATGTCCACAATCCATAGCCTTTGCTCATATTCACATGAAGAAATGTGGAGAAAAATATAAAATATAAATAAATAAATAAAAATATATAAAGAGAATGTATAGATACAAATATAAAACATAATGTTTTTTAAATGAACCTGATCTATTGAAAATTTATAGTGAATAATTTCAATAGGGCTCTGACTACAACAAAACATTGATCTCAATTTTCTTAATTAATCACTCTTCTATTCACCACAGCACCTTTTCCAATTTTTTCATCTTTTCTCAATCCTCCTTCTCTCCCTATCCTCTCAGCTAAGAATTTTTTTATATTTCATACACACACACACACACACACACACACACACACACACACACACACACACACACACGACATTTACTGATAGTTTAGTCTTCTCTCTTCCTCAACTCATATTTTCCAGACGCCTTCAGGATCTCTATCTTCACCCCTTTCCAGGTATAGTGCTAAATATTAAGGATACAAAAAGAGGTAAGAGACAGGACCTCCCTCAAGGAATTTATAATCTAATTAGAGAGGCAACAAACACATAAAACTGAACAAACAAGTTATATACAGAATAAATTGGAAATAATTAAGAGAAAGAAGGCATTAGAATTTAGAGAGCTAGGAAAAGTACTCTGGTAGAAGACAGGATTTAAAAGAAATAAGTTAAGGCAGCATGAAAAGATGAGTAGGGAGAGCACTTCTGGCATGGAAATAATTAGAGAAAATGTCTGGAGCTGAAAGATAGCATTTTATTTGAGGAACAAAAAGGAGATCTATATCATTGCATCAAAGAATAAGTGTCAGGGAATAAGTTGTGAAAAGGATTGAAAAGGTAGGAGTGAAGTGTCCAGGCGAGAGAAAATACAGGACAGCCAAAATAATGAAAACTTAAAAGCATTTATTGTCACTGGCCAGGGCTGAGCCCTGTCAAGACTGGGGGGTCAGTATCAAGCGGTTTCAGAGACACATATTTATAGGAAAATTCTACAAAGGAGTTCTTTGAAGCATTCATTATAATAATAGAGTTCCTTTCCCAGAGGAGGCAAAGGTTATCACATTTAAGGATTACGTTCCAAGACGGGCAGTAAGACAATATTTCTTTAAGTTTTATATTTGTCAAGTTGTCAAGGTCTTAAGGCAGCAAATCTGGGGGCTATGTGCCTGCAATTGGAAACAGAAAATACCACCTGCATTAGGGAGTGAAGAGCTGGCAACATAGTTCTGACTGCAGACAGAGCTGAAACCAAAATAATGTTCTTATGGTCTCAGGGGTTCATAAGCAGGTTAGGGACAGCTTCCATTTCAGGAGGAGCTCAGTTATGAAAGACTTTGAAGTATTTTGTATTTAATCCCACTTCCGTATTTCCTATAATCATGCCCATGTCTTTGCCATCCTTAAAACCTCCCCCCTTCATCTATCTATGCCTGATAGTTATTCTAACAATTTAGAAATTAACCTCAAGTCCTTTCATTCTCTTACCCTTGCTCATATTCCATTAGTTACCAAGATCTATTGATTTTACTTTTGTAACATCTCTACTATCTCCTCTAAGATTGCTACCATTCTTATCACCCTATATCTGAAATATTGAAACATCTTGATTGGAAGATTCCCTGCCACAAGTTTCTCCCCGCTCCAGTTGATCCTCTTCCAGCTGTGAGTGATCAAAATAAAGTACAAGTTGAACTAAGTCACTCTTCTAATCAAAAAATTCTAGTTCTTCTTTATCATCTATATAATCAAATGTAAAGTCCTATGTTTAGTTTTCAAAACTCCTCATGACCATCCCTTTCTTCCTAAATCTTTCCTGTCTTTAATATGTATGTAAGTATATATAATTTATTAATTAAGTATTTCCTAATTACATGTAAATTTTAACACTCATTTAAAAAACTTTGAGGTGCAAATTCTTTCCCTCCCTTTTGCCCCTCCATCATCCCTTTAGAAGGCAAGCAATGAGAGGTGATTATACATGTGAAATCATACTAAACTTATTTCCATATTAGCCATGTTGTAAAAGAAAACACACCTCTACCCCAGGAAAAAATAAAGTAAAGAAATGCTTTAATCTGCACTCATAAGTTTACTAGTCCTCTCTCTGGAAGTGGATAGCATCATAAGTATTTTGAAACTGTATTGGATCATTGTCTCAATCAGAGGAGCTTTGTCTTTTCACATTGATCATCTTTACACTATTGCTGTTAGTGTTTATAATGTTCACCTGGTTTTACTCAGTTCATTTTGCATCAGTTCATATAGCTCTTCCCAGACTATTCTATAACTATTCTTATAATTTCTTAAAACACTATTTTTTTCAATCACAATTATAGATCAAACTTGTTCAGCCATTCCCCAACTGATGGACATCTCCTTAATTTCTACTTTTTTTGCCACCACAAAAGAGCTGCTATACATATTTTTGTATAAATAGATCATTTTCCCTTTTCTTTGATCTCTTTGGGATGCAGACTCACCCAATGCCATTCCTGGGTCAAAGGATATGCAGTTTTATAGTTTTATAGTTCTTTGGACATAGTTACAAATTGTTTTCTATAATGATTGGATCAGTGTACCACTCCACCAATAGTATGTTAGTGTCACAACTTTTCCATACTTCCTCTGGCATTTGTCATTTTCCTTTTTTGTCTTATTAGCTAATATGATACACATGAGGTGATAATTGAGAGTTGTTTAATTTGCATTTTTCTAATCAATAGTGAGTCAGGTTATTTTTTAATGTGACCATTACTAATTCTTATTTATGTGTTTTTATTTTATATTCTGCAACTTTATTAAAGGTTTTAATTGTTTCAAACTAGATTTTTAGGTGATTGTTCTTTTTAAATGTATCATTATCTTGTCTACAAAAAGTGATAGTTTTATTGCCTTACCTATTCTTATTCTCTTCAATTTCTTTTTCTTTTCTTATTTCTATAGACAGCATTTCTAGACATTCTTACATTTAATTCTAGTCTTATTGGCAATACTACTAATTTATTCTCATTATAGATAATTCTAGCTTTTGGTTTTAGACAGACACTAGAAAGATGATTTTAAGAAAGGCAAATTTATTCCTATGTTTTTTATTGTTTTTTTTAAAAATAGGAACGAGTGTTGTATTTTGTTAATCTTTCCCTTTTCTTGTCTTTTTTTCTCCTATTTCCCTGTTGGACAAGATATTTCTATGGAGCTTGTGTGTGTATATATATATATATATATATATATATATATATATATATATATTTCCCCCTTCTTTGGACCAAATTTAGATTAGAGTGAGGTTTAAGCATTTCCTGTGCCTCTCACCATTTCTTCTGCATCATAAAAGATTTAATTTGTGTATTTATTTTTTATGAAATAATTTTCCCTATAATTCTTCTTTTCCCTCTTCTTCCAGGGCATCTCTCTTTCTAGCCTATAGTTTTTTTTAAAACATCTTTTCAACTTAATCAATTCATTTCTTTTACTCTCTGTTTATGTAGCATCTTTTAAATTGTTCTAATAATGATAAAAGTTTATTAATTATGTATTATCTCCTTATATAGGCATTTAAAGAACTTAATCATATTAAGCTCCTTATGATTTCTCTTTCAAGTTTACCTTTTTATATTAGAATTTTGTGTTTGAATATCATATTTTCTTTTTTATAACTGAAGCTTTTTTATTTTCAAAACATATGCATGGGTAATTTTTCACCATTGACCTTGGCAAAACCTTGTTTCCCAATCTTCCTCTTCCTCCATATCTCCTCCCCTAGATGGCAAATAATCCAATATGTTAAATATGGTAAATATATATGTAAATTTAATATAGGCATATATATTTGTATGAATATCTTGCTGCATAAGAAACATCAAATCAAAAAGGAAAAAATGAGAAAGAAAATAAAATGCAAGCAAACAACAACAAAAAAACATGAAAATGCTATGTTGTGATCCATACTCAGTTCCCACAGTCCTCTCTCTGGGTGTAAATGGTTCTCATCATGACAAAATCATTGGAACTGGCCTGAATCATCTCATTGTTGAGAAGAGCCATATTCATCAGAATTGATGACTGTATAATGTTGCTGTTGCAGTGTACAATGATCTCCTGGTTCTGCTCATTTCATTTAGCATTAGTTCATGTAAGTCTCTCCAGGCCTTTCTGAAATCATCCTGATGATTATTTTTTATAGAACAATAATATTCCCTAATATTTGCATATCATAACTTATTTAGCCATTCTCCAACTGATGGGCATATATTCAATTTATAATTTCTTGCCATTACAAAAAGGGCTGCCACAAACATTTTTGCACATGTGGGTCCCTTCTCCTCCTTTGAGATCTCTTTGGGATAGAAGCCCACTACATACACTGCTGGATCAAAGGGTATGCACATTTTGATAACCTTTTGAATATAGTTCTAAATTGATCTCCAGAATGGTTGGATCAATTCACAGTTCCACCAACAATGTATTAGTTTCTCAGTTTTCCCACATCCTCTTCAACATTCATCATTATTTTTTTCTATCATCTTAGCCAATCTAATATGTGTATAGTGGTACCTCAGAGTTGTCTTAATTTGCATTTCTCTGATCAATAGTGATTTAGAGCACCTTTTTATATGACTAGAATTGGTTCCAATTTCTTCATCTGAAAATTGCCTGTTTATACTCTTCAATCATTTATTAATTTGAGAATGGCTTAAATTCTTATAAATTTGAATCAATTATCTATATATTTTAGAAATGAGCCTTTATTAGAACCCTTGAATGTAAATTTTTCCTAATTCATTGCTTCCCTTCTGATTTTGTCTGCATTAGTTTTGTTTGTACAAAAACTTTTTAACTTAATATGATCAAAATTATCTATTTGTTGTTTAATAATGAGCTCTAGTTCTTCTTTGATCATAAATTCCTTTCTTCTCCAGAGATCTGAAAGGTAAACTATCCTATGTTCTTCTAATTTGTTTACAATATCATTCTTTATGTCTACATAATGAATCTATTTTGACCTTATCTTGGTATATGTTAGGTGTGGGTTAGTGCCTAGTTTCTGCCATACTAGTTCCAATTTTCCAGCAGTTTTTATCAAGTATTGAGTTCTTATCCCAAAAGCTGGGGTCTTTGGGTTTTTCAAACCCTAGATTGCTATACTTATTCACTATTTTGTTCTGTGAACCTAACCTATTCCACTGACCAACTACTCTATTTCTTAGCTAGTACCAAATGGTTTTGATGACTGCTGCTTTATTATACAATTTTAGATCTGGCACAGGTAGGCCACCTTCATTTGAATTTTTTCCATTAATTCCCTTGAAATTCTTTATCTTTTGTTCTTCCAGATGAACTTTGTTTTATTTTTTCTAGATCTGTAAAATAATTTCTTGGGAGTTTAATTGGTATGGCACTAAATAAATAGATTAATTTAGCAAGTATTGTCATTTTTATTATATTCTCTTGGCCTTCCCATGAGCACTTGATATTTTTGTAATTGATTAGATCTGACTTTTTTTGTGTGGAAAATGTTTTATAATTGTGTTCATATAGTTCCTGATTTTCACTTGAAAGATAAATTCCCCAATATTTTATACTATCATCAGTTATTTTAAATGGGATTTCTCTTTGTATCTCTTGCTGCTGAATTTTGTTGGTAGTATATAAAAATGCTGGTGATTTTTGTGAATTTATTTTGTATCCTGAAACTTTGCTAAGTTGTGAATTGTTTCTAGTAGTTTTTTAGTTGATTCTCTAGGGTTCTCTAAGAATACCATCATATCATCTGCTAAGAGTGATGATTTGGTTATCTCATTATTCTAATCTTTAAATTTTCTTTTTCTTCTCTTATTGCCAAAGCTATCATTTCTAATACAATATTGAATAGTAATGGTGATAGTGGGAAACCTTGTTTCACCCCTGATCTCATTGGGAATGGTTCTAATTTGTCCCCATTATATATGATGCTTCCTGATGGCTTTAAATAAATGCTACTGATCATTTTAAGGAAAAGTCCATTTTTCCTATACTGTAAAGGGCTGAAACTCTTGTGTTAATGCACAATGTTGGACAATCGAACACTTAAGGTTAATTACTGATTGGACAATACTCTATAAGAATATGCTTGGAAAATGGCCCTTCCCACTCTCCTGTGCTGGCCCAATCATTTGGGGTATACAGAGAATTGTGGGAGGGACTAGAGGATGGAGTAAGACTAGCCAGAGTCACTTCTGAATGGGAGATGAAGAGGTGAGGTCACAGAGATCCTACATGTCCATTCCCTTCACTTCTACTGCTAAAGACCAAGAATAAAGACCAAGGACTTTTGCTTATCCTGACTCTGGCTGATTCTAAGGTATCCAGGGTGCTAACGTGGTCATCACAATTGGTGCCCAATGTGGGACCAAGGACCCTAATTTCACTGAAGAAGTCCTTGGGGACCAGGAAATGGGTGAGTATTTTAATAGACAAACAGAGAACTTACTTTGTTAAGGGCTAAACTAGTAACCTTTTCTAGCTGAAATGGGGCAGATATTAGGAAAAGATTCTCCCCCAGCCCCAGCCCCACCCCCACCCCGAGGGGGCACTATAGAAAACGTGCTTAAGTTGATCAAGGGACAAGGCTTAATTATAACTTAGTTGCAGATCGCTAGACTCTTGGGTACATTAGAATGCACATCCCCTTGGTTCTTAAAGGAAGAAGAAATAGGGATAGATAATTGGAAGCTGGTAGGATCAGTTATGTGAATACTACAATGATAAAGGTCCTCATTCAATTTCCAAGGAAGCATTCTATATATATAACATAATAAAATTAGCCTTAAAGAGTCCTGCAAGTTATAGAAAAAACAAAAATTTTAAGAATAGCCAGATGAGGAAATGTGAGGAAAAAGAGGAAGACAATGAACAGATTAATAGCAATATCACTAGAGGGCATGTGGAGTTAAGTGAGGATAAAGGGAGGAGTGATTCTCCCTCTGACCAAGTAGCTTCAGCTCCGCCTAAACTGGAACTGGTTCTTGACATGTCCCCATCAATTTCACCTTCAGAGATGGAGGGAAGAGGAATAGTGGGAGGGGTAGTGCACCTCTCCCCCAGCAATCACCCCCTCCTATGACTAGATTGCAAAAGGCACTACTTAAAGCCACAGAAGAAGGGAGGGATATAGGTGATTTGAAAATCGGTATGTATCTGGTGATTCAATAGTTTAACTCTTCAGGTCAAGAAAATAGAAGATACACTCCTTTTGATTCAAAATCCTCAAAGACCTGAAAAAGGCTTATATTCTTTATGGAGCTACATCAGCTTATGTCAAGATGTTATTACAGAATTTGGCTTATGAAGTCTTAACCCCTAGGGACTGGAAATCTATGGCAAGGACATGCTTAGAACCTGGACAAAACTTGTTGTGGATTTCTGAATATAATGAGCTCTGTAGGATACAAGCCCAACAAAATAGTCATAGTGGAGTTAATCCTCCAGTCACCTATGACCAACTAACAGGTGTAGATTTTCATGCAGAAATTTCAGTGCAGATTAATTATCCCACATCAGCATATGAGCAAATTGCTGCAGTTGCTAAGCATGGGCTTTTCTCCCTGGTAAAAACGACAAGGGTGAGGCCTTCACAAAAATTGCACAAGGGTCAGATGAACCCTTTGCTGATTTTGTGGGATGTTTGCAGACAGCTGTCAAATGAACTAATGATGAAAATGCAGTAACAAATTATGATAAGGCAATTTGCTAAAGAAAATGCTAATGAGATTTGTAGAAGGATTATACTAAGATTATGCAAGGATGCTCCTTTAGAGGAGATCATAAGATGCTGTGCCACAGTGGGCACAAATACCTTTTATAGCCAGGCTATGATGCAGACTTCTCAAGATCTGAACATGGGAAGACAGGGTCCCTTTTGGCTAGGGACTTCTAGAGACACTCGTCAATGTGTCAAATGTCAAAGTGGTAAAGTAGGGCATCTGAAAGCTCAATGTTGGCATAGAGACAGAGTGAGAAAACAGGGTGGGAAAACAAGATCCAATACCCCATGTCCAAAATGCAACAGAGGCTTCCATCGGGCATCAGAATGTAGACTGATTCAGGGAAATGGGATGAGGGGCCCAGCCCCAGGGCCAAACACAAAAAATACTTGGGGCATGATGGCAACTGATGCTACACTCAGAGAGTGCCTAGAAGCTCAGTACCCAGACCAATCAGCCAGGAAGCCATCTGATGGGAGAAAGGGATTACAATTGGGGAGAATAGAGTTGTATGCAGCCGGGACAATTGAGATACCCCCTGGAGAGGTGAAATCTGTTCCTCTCCAGCCTATGGATCCCTTGCCTCCAGGTATAGTAGGCTTGACCATTTCACCTGTTAAGTGTACTTACAAAACAGTGTCCATCCATACACTAATGTGGAAAACTGGGGAATGTGTAGATAATATCCCAGTCACTAATACAGGTAGATAATGTGTGACTTATCAACCAGGAGAAGTAGTAGCATCAGGTTTATTGATACAGACCCCTAAGAAGCAACTTGGTGATAGTCACCCAGATTCTGACTTCAAGCAACAAAATCCAGGAATATACTGGACAGCAGCTGTGACAGCTAACTAACCTATGCTCACTATCTATATAAATGGTTGTCTGTCTTTTATCCATGTTGTGCTAGACACTTTTTCAGGATTCACTTTTGCAATACTAGCAGCAAAAGAGACAGCCTGAGTAGTCACTGAATTCCTCATACAAGCATTTACAATTATTTGTGTGCCACAAGGAATAAAAACACACAACGGACCTGCATATACTTCTAAACATTTTGCACACTTTTGTGCACAGTATAAGATTTTACACACCACTGGCATACCTTTTAACCCTCAAGGACAGGCAATAGTAGAGAGGAGAAACAGAGACATTAAGATGCTCCTCCAAAAACAAAAGAAAGGAGGAGCCACAGGTAACCTTAGAGAACTTCTAAATCTAGCTCTTTATACTATTAACTTCTTGATTTTTGACAAAGATGCACAGGCTCCAGAAGACAGGTTTTATAACCCACCGGAAGGGCAGTGAACAGTGCAAGCAGCTCCACTATCTTTAAATATTCGCCAGTTGATGTGAAGAGCCCCAGAAAGTGGTAAATAAAAGGTACCAGATAGGTTAACTGCTTGGGGGAGAGGGTTTGCTTGTATCTCCACAGATGGAGAAGGAATCAGATGGGTGCCAAAGAGCCATATTCACCTTGTCCATCGGAAAGAGACAGAGCAGACCCTTGAAATGAAGGAGAAGACAAGAAACATTGGGTGGTTCTGTTGCTGACTGTGCCCACTAGTGAAAGAACATGGCAGTTATGGCATTTGACTCATGGACATCAAAAGTTGTTGGACTTCAAAATCCTCAGGAATCATTGGATTCTCTGAGACATGATAAGACTGTTGTAAGACTTGAAAACTCTCAGGAATCACTGGATTATCTGAGCCATGATAAGATTGTTGTAGGACTTCAAAACCCTCAGGAATCATCACCATCATGGCTCCACCCCTTGAATATCATATTTTCTATTTAGCTATGGTCTTTTCATCAGGAACACTTGAAAGTCTTCTATTTCATTAAATATTTTTCCTTTGAAAGATTATATTCAGTTTTGTTGGGCAGTTATTCTTGGTAGTAATTCTAACTCTTGTCTTCTGGAATATCATATTCCAAGTCATTTGCTCCATTAATATAGATGGTACTAAATCTTGTGTGATCCTGATTTTGACTTCATGATATTTGAATAGTTTCTTTTTGGGTGCTTGAAATATATTTTTTCTTTGACTTGGGAGTTCTGCAATTTGGCTATTGTATTTCTGAGAATTTTCATTTGGATATCTCTTTCAGGTGGTGATAGGTAGATTCTTTCAATTTCTATTAGATTCTCTGGCTCTAGGCTATCAGGATAATTTTCCACTAAAATTTCTTTTTTTGGTGAACTTACCTTTTTATTTTTATATTGGTTGTTTATTTTATTTCTCTTTTTTAAATTGCTTTTTGTTCTTAAAATATTTGCATAGTTTTCAAAACAATCAAAGTTATCAAAACAAGATAGTTTGCAAAACCTTGTGTTCCAAAATTTTCTCTTTTCTTTCCTCTCATTCCCTCCTCTAGACAGAAAATAATCCAATACATGTTAAGTATTTGCAATTCTTCTATACCTATTTCCACATTTATCATTCTGTGCAAGAAAAATCATATCAAAAAGGGAAAAAAATGAGAAAGAATAAAAGCAAGCAAACAACAACAAAAAAGGTGAAAATATTATGTAGTTATCTACATTCAGTTCCCACAGTCCTTTTTCTGTATCCAGATGGTTCTCTCTCACAAGTCTATTGGAATTGGCCTGAATTACCTCATTGTTGAAAAAAGCCATGTCCATCAGGGTTTATCATCACATAATCTTTTTGTTGCTGTGTACAATGTTTTCTTGGTTCTACTCACTTCACTTAGCATCAGTTCATGTAAATCTCTCCAGCCCTTTCTGAAATCATCCTGCTGAACATTTCTTACAGAAAAAAATAATATGCCATAGCATCCATATACCATAGCTTATTCAGCTATTCCTCAACTGATCAGCATCTACTCAGTTTCAAGTTCCTTGTCACTAATGGAAAGGGCTGCTACAAATATTTTTGCAAATGAGGGTCCTTTTCCCTTTTTTATGGTCTCTTTGGGATACAGACCCGAAATTATATTTGAGAGTCTGTATCCCAAAGAGACCATAAAAAGATCTGATGTCTACATTCTTTTTTTTGATCATAATATTCATATATTCCAAACATTTAAATTATCTCTCTTTGATCTATTTTCCAAATCAATTTTTCCAGTGAAATATTTCACATTTTCATTTATATTTCATTCTTTTGGCTTTGTTTTATTGTTGTTGTTGTTGTGTTTTTTTTTTGTTTGTTTGTTTGTTTTTTTGATATCTCACAGAGGCATTAACTTCTCCTTGTTCAATTCTACTTTTTAGGGAATTTTTTTAGTGAGTTTTTGCGCTTCTCTTTCCCTTTGCCCCATTCTGCTTTTTATCAAGTTATTTTCATCAGTGATTTTTAAAACTTCTTTTTCCATTTAGACAATCCTGTTTTTAAGGAATTGTTTTCTTCAGTGTTTTTTGGTGTTTCTTTTACCAAATTAATAACTTTCATTATTTTCTTAGCTTGTTCTCATTTCTTTACCAAGTTTTTCCTCTATTACTCTTATTTGAGTTTAAAAAAAATTTTTTAGCTTTTCTAGAAATTCTTGTTGGACTTGTGAACAATACACATTCTACTCCCCCCTCCCCTTCCCCCTTGAGGCTTTGCTTGTAGCTGTTTTGGCATCATCTCTTCTGAGTTTGTATCTTAATCTTCTCTGTCCCTAAAACAGCTTTTTATGGTCAGATTCTTTTGTTGTTGTTGTTATTGTTGTTTGCTCTCCTCCCCCACCAGACTATTTTTTGGTTTTAAACTGTATGTTAAAGTCAGGCTCTATTCCCTATAGGAGGTTGTTTGCATCTTGTCTCTCCCATTAGACAGTGTGCTCTTTGAGGCTTATCTTTTTCTTGTTTTTGTATTCCAAGCCCTTAGAGCAGAACCTGCATATAGTAGGCTCTAAATAAATGTTTGTTCTCTGAATGACTGATTAACTTATTTGAGTGAAGAATTTATATTATTTCTGTCAGTAAGTTTCCTCAACGACTCCTCTGGCTTTTTTTGAGGATGGAGTAGGAAGGTGGGCAGGATTTGACTCTTCACTCATAGGATTAGTGCCAAAGAGAAGCTGGTAAAGAGAAGAGGCAAAACTTATTGTAAAACCTCTAACTTTCACTCTCTTCTACATCATAATATTGTGTCCCCAAAATTGGGAGAATTTGTTTTCTCCAGGAAAATTCTAGCTTCTAATTTGTTTTTTCCAAATATGGGTGGTAGGGTCAAGGTAGGAAAAGATAGCTATCATGTAGGGAAACCAATTTAGATTTCATTTTCCATTTAGAAAAACCCTTCAGGATATAACCCCAGAGAATGGTGGACAAAGTTAAATCACCTCTAAATTGAAATCTTGATCCTATCTCTCTCTCACACTCCACTCACCCATTGAATCTGTATGGCAGATGTAGACTCAGAGATATGAAAGGATAAGATTCCTTCCCAGCTACAGGGCTAACTGGATTCTACTTTATTGCACAACATTGAAGGGGAGGGAAACTGTTTCCTTTACTGAAACTGTTTCCTTTAAGATTATCACTATGAAACTGTATTTCCTTTTGATCTGTGATCCCTTGGGAGTTTCCCCGCAGATAAATTATCTTTTGGGGATGCTAGACCCTTTGATTCAATTAGAAATCCTGGTCAAAAAGCACCCCTTTGAAGTGTTGTTAATCCCAATAAGAGATCTGGGCTGAATATCAATAAGCATCCTGGCCTGGGAACCTTAGCTTCCTGAAGCCTCAATACTCCTTTTAAAAGGCAGTTTCTAAATTACTCGTTGCAGAAGGTCTAAAGCAGCTTGCTCTGACCCTGTCCACTGGGAAGGCATTCTCTTCTCAGTGTCAGACTTCATTTCCCTAATAGGACTTTGCACTAAAGAAGTTAGTTTCTTAGCAGAACCGACTTCCTGTCCAATAATAAACTTTCATTTTTGCCAAGTAATAATTTGGGTTTCATGAATTCTTTCATGGAGAACTATACACTGACCATAATGTCAACATGACAAATATTTAATATATATCAGATAGCTTGCTATCTTGTGGAGGGAGGGAAGAAAGGAGAAATATTTGAACATAAGGTTTTAAAAAGATGAATGTTGAAAACTATCTTTACATGTATTTGGGAAAATGAAATACTATTAAGGAGAAAAAAAGAACTGAGGGCAGGAACTCCTCCACTAATATTTTCTATATCTCTAGTGTTTAACAAATACTTGTATCATAATAAGAACTTGATAAGTACTTGCTGGTTGATAAATTAATTCTTCATTTAGCTCATTTTTATTAGGACCTTGATGTTAGAGTTATGGCTGTTAGAACTAAAGATTTGGAAAGAGATTGTCTTCCACTGCTCTTCACATTCTTCTCATGGAACCTTTCTCTCCATTCCATACTTTTCACAAGCAGAGGGCAAGGCTTCTGTAAGGACTTTCTGCATTTCATTTCTATTCTGATTTTTATCTTTTTTTAAAATTTTCACTAGAAGATTGGTGGTAAAGCAAATTAAAAACAAAGGATTGGGAAGGGTACAGCAATCTATTCTGGAAGAGTCTTTACAGAGAAATCTTGTAAGGAATTTTTTTTGCCTCAAAATTTACTTTTAATTAATTTTTAGTTGTTCTGATTAAGTGGTTGTGGCTGTGCTGTTAGTTTTTTCCTTGTTTCTTCTTTCTTAGGCCACTGAGATGTTCATTGTCTTAAAAGCAGAGAAATAGATATGTTTCTGAAATGAGAACTGGGAGGAGACATCTCACAAAAAAAGTTTGAATGATCCTTCTTTGATTTCAGGTAGTTTCTATTCACTGATCAGGAGACAAAGAGGGCAGATTGTACTTTTTTCATTGGGTTGTTAAGGCAGGAAGAGTAGCTGAATGAAAAATTTAATTGCTAGACCAGGATGTTCCAGAGATAGAAATCAGAAACAAAAAGTTCAGTTCTGATTTTGAATAAGAGGTAAAGAAATGAGAAGACAATAAAGCTTTCATCCAGGTGCTGAGAGGATATTTCTAAAGTATAAGTATGTTATGCTGGATCTGAACCTTAGCTGCAAAACCAACAGGAGTACCTTATTATTTGTAGGATAAAACATGAACTCATCTTTAACATCAGAGTTTTCACTATCTTATTCTAACTACTCTCTTACACATTGCTTCACTTCTCATAAAATTCTACATAATTTATAAATCTATGAAATTCCACAGAATTTTTCTCTCCCATCCCCATGACCTTGTATAGACTGTTCCATGTTTACAAAACCTATCCTCCTCATCTCTGCCTTTTTGGAATCCCTAGCTTTCTTTAAATCTCTAGTGGTGGAAACTTCTTTGATTCCCTTGCAGTGGGACTATTCCTCCCTCCAAATTTACTTTGAATTCATAATGGGTTTGGATTGGAATTTACCTCATGAACTTTGTAGTCTTAATGATTTTTTTTTAAATTTAATGGTATCCATATGTCTTCCCACTCCTATAGGATACAAGTTTCTTTAGAACCTTTGCCTTTATGTCCTCAGAATCTTATCACAGTTCCTGAAAAAATACTTTATTGATTGAATTACTGATTGATCCAAACTCTCACATATAAACAGGAAAAATATAAAAAATGTATATAACATGTTTTTTGAGGTAGAATATTAAAATTGTTTCCTACCTAGAAATTCTGACTTTTAAGCTTGGAGGACTATGATTCTTAAACTTGCTTGTGTCATGGAATCTTTAGCAATTTACTGATGCTATGAGTTTCTTTTAGAACAATGTTTTTTAAATAATTGAAGGAAATGCTAAATTTCACTTGGAGATGAATGAAAATATAATTCATTTCCCTTTCAAGTTCAGAGCATGTGAGATCTATCTGTGGGACTAAAATTAAGAATCTTTTCTCCAGACAATCCTACATTGACCTTACTTCCACTTTTCCCTTCTTAGCCTCTGGAAAAGGGAAAGAGAAGAATTGGTGTGTAATGGGTACCTAGGAAAATTCTTAGAAAGGAAGTTTGGGAAAGAGATCTACTATAGAAATCTTGAGATTGAAAACTTGGGCCTTTATATATGAGATGGGTACCTCTAATCCTTCAAACCTTTAATTATTTCCCAGGTTCATCACCCCAGCCTTGACTATACTCTTTTCTCTTCTATATCTTGGTCCCTTATTAAAACAATTCAATTCTATATTATTTCTCTTGAATATCTCACTCCTTTACCCATAGGACATCTTACCTTTCCAAACCTCAGCTCAAGATAATATTTACCACCCAATATCTTTTGTTCCTATTTGCATGTTGCTGAAAGTAGCTGGAGAAAATCACAAAGAGGTGGGTCCACTTCAAGTTTGAGGTATACAATCCTAGCTGGACCCTCATTGTAGCAGGGGCATAATTTTTGCTTTCTTAATTGATCCACTACCCCTCTTACCACAATACCTTTTCCAAAACTTTTTCTCAGACCTCTTCTTCTCCCCATGCTCTCAGCTGAGAATTTTGTCTCATTTTACAAAAATAAAAAATTGAGGAAATTTGCTGAGAACTTCTTCTCCCTTTCTTCTCAGCTCACATCTACTATACACCTCCAGAGCTCTACTTTCTACCCTTTTATCATGGGATAAGCTGGCTCTTCTCCTTGGGAAGGCAGCATCTTCTCAATATAGGAGTACATTCCATTTTATCTTCTCCAGACAATTACTCCTTCTATCACCCATACTCTCTGATTTAAGTCAGTCAATAAGTAGGTCAACCTCATACTAGCTTTATCAAATTTTGTGTTAATCATATTTTCCTTTTAATAAAAATTTTAGCTATCCTTATTGAGGGTCTGTTGCTTTTACTTGGTTTTCCTTTCACTTCTTTCTTCTCAAACTCCTGAAATGGTCATGATTCTAGGGCAGATAGATAAAAATGTCCCTGAGATTAGGGCTTGAGGTGGCATCTGAAAAGTAACAGTTGGATGAGCCTTCTAAGACTACAGATTGTTTTCTTTTTACTGTTATGGTACAATAACAAGGACTTTCTATTGGATATAAGTAACCAAGCAGGAAGAGCAGGTCAATGAAAAAAAATAATGGCAAGGTGATGGATACTTAGAGGTAAAAATCAGAGACAAGGAGTACTCTGCTAACAGAGAGTAAAAGCCACAGAGATAAGCCTCTTGTGTCTTCATCCAGGCATTGAAATGATACTGTCCATTCTTGTTCTGATTCCTTAGTGCCTCTAGGATAAAACATGAATTTATGTTTCACATGTCATCTCTTCACATTCTGACCTCAGTTTAATTTTTTTCTTGCATGTTTTTCACCTTCTCATAATCTTAGTGTCACTCAAATAGGCCTATTTACTCTTGTTTTACTGATTCTATTCTCTTTTTTTAATTTTCATGCCTTTACACAGACTATCCATGCTATGAATATACACTCGCTTTCTCTTCATCTCTTATAGTCCCTAGTTTCCTTTAAATCTTAAGATCTGTGGTCTTTCTTAAATTTTTGGGGGGTAGGGCTGGACAATTGGGGTTAAGTGACTTGTGCAGGGTCACACAACTAGTAAGTGTTAGGTGTTTGAGGTCAGATTTGAATTCAGGTCCTCCTGATTCCAGGACTGGTACTCTATCTAGTGTGCCACCTGTCTGCCCTCTCTTTCTTCAGTTCCTAAGGATTTTCCTGATTCCCTTTAGGAGGTACTGTCCTTTTAAAATTGTATATATGATAAGTTTGCATTGGTGGATACCTCTTGGACTTTTTAGGTAGGTGTCTTCTATCTAATTTGTATATTTACTGATGTCTGCATGTGTCTCCTCTCTCACAACATAAGTTTCTTCAGGACAGAAACTCCTGTTTTTCTCTTCATGTCCTCCACACTCAGAACAGTGACTTAAACATAGTGGATTTAAAAAAAATGTTTGGTTGAATTACTGATACAGATATTGAGTCAGAGACCAAAAAAAGAAGGTGTTAAAGGCTCCTACATGCATATAGATAATTGGGACTGAATTTCATAGTTGATGGTCTAGTCAGAAGTATCTTTCTCTTGTATAACTGAGAACTGCCCTTCCTTTTTTTGTCCTAGTTTATGGTGAAACTAGTAAAAAAAAAAACAAAACTGTTTATACTTGAATATGTTTATGTTTGAATATGTAAATTGCACAATAGCTTTACTGATGTGACATGATAATAAGGTAAAACCTTTCACCTCCTATTTGGCTCTTCAAGAATTTCCAAGTGTCTCTTTGAGGCTTATTGAAGCTCCAGGAATATTTGTATGACTTTGGTTTGATAGGTGAATGGTGGAAGTTTGAAAGAATCCCAGTGTTTTTAGAGCCATTAATTTAGAATTCTAGGATTCTGACCAGCTGTTATTAGGGAAATGGAGTGCAGTAGACAATCTACACTTTGAAGTCATCTTGGAAAAGGGACAATTATTTTTAGAGGACTAGTATCATTGAACTCTTTGACAGTCTGGTTAATTCATGGATTCTTTTTTAGAAAAAATATTTTAGATAATTAAAAAATGCTAAATTTCAGTTTCAGATATACCTTTTTTTCTTTTAAATTTATTTGTATTTATAGATCTTGGATTAAGAATCCTAGATCCTTAGATTTCTGTCATACTCCCACAATATTAATCTTTTCTCTTCCTTTCCCCAACTACTGGCAAAGAGGAAAAGCAGGGAATTGTGTGAGTTTAGAGCTCCTGGGAGAGAGATCTTGAGGGGATAGGCCATTATAGAGATTGGACCCTATTGAGGCAGCCAGCTTAAGCCTGAGTAATTGAGAGGGAAAATCTTTTTTTAATGTAGGCTAGTAGAGTATTCTTATGGGGAGTATCTATCTATCTATCTATCTATCTATCTATCTATCTATCTATCTATCTATCTATATGTACTTTACAACCCTCCTTGGGCCTTGGAACAAAAAATTCAGGAAAGGCAGGGATTTGAGAGATGAGGTATTGAGTGTGACCAAGAGCAATTAGATTATTGTTTTGAAAAACACTAATTCACTTTTTTTCTCAAGATAAATGGAGAAACAGCTACATTTCTGCAAACTATGTATTATTCTTATCCTAGTTTTCCTTCTAGCTCTACTCATCACCACCATGACATTCTACTAGTACCTAGGCACCTATTTATTTGGAAGAGTCAAGTCTTACATATAAAACTTTGGATCCTGCTACCTCCCATAATGAAATAGTATTCAGAAATATACAGAACCTGTAAAAAACCAAACAAACAAACAACTCACCCTCAAAATTAACAATATCTAAAGAACAATTAGATATAATTCTAGTTTAGTGTCCACTCTTACTAAGGATATCAGAGTGGTCTCAACTTCTGCTTCCCATCTCAAGAGGAGTTAAATTTTTCCTTGGGGAAAGCTGGGGGAGAAGAAATTAGAGAAGGCTATTCTTTATCAATTTGAATTATATAATGGCCTCCTAATGGTACATGGGTGAGACAGCCCTCAAGACATTTTAAATGGACTAAGAAAAGTTAAATACACACAAAATAGATTGCTGTTGAAATGCATTCAACATATCAAGGAAACAAGTGGAGATGAGGCAGTTTCTTTTAGAGAGTAAGGTTCCTCAGATGATGTTTTAGCTGACTTTCTCTTTATAGGAAAGACTATACTAATTGCTTCACAATGAGATCCTTAATTGATCTGAAGATACTGACCTAACATTTGTTTATAAGAGCAAATTTTGGGGGCTAAAAGACCTTCAGGATAAAAGTCTAAGACCTTCAGATCCATCCCCATTATTTTACAGAGCAAGGTATAGAGGCATGAAGTGGTTATGTTTTTTGAGACTAAGTAAATAGTCATGGCAGCATTTGAACCCATTTCTTTCTGACACCCATGAAAGAGACACTGTTAAGCAGTGATAGAGAGCTAGGACACCCATGTGCAGCTGTCCATCACTGCTTATCAGTGTCTCTTTCATTCCCCACATACAAACACTGTGTTTGGAGACTGCATAGTGCCTTTACTGATGCATGTATCCCATTGAGTCAGTTTAGTAATAATAACAAATGATTGATCATTTTCAACAGACATTGTAGAAGGACCATTAACTGAGCCCAGAATGAAAAAGGAGAAAGGAAAGCAATTTAGGAATGGGTAACAGTTGGGACAAAGGTAAGGAGATGGCATAAGAAAGACAATTTTCTACTACTGTGATCATTGCAAGTTAGCAAAGAAACATGAAATACATTTATTTTTAAAAATTAAAGACTTCATAGTTTCTCTCACCAAAAGATATAATTCAGTATGGTGTCTGAATAGATCTGTATAAAAAACATGCTTCAGCTAAATCATCAGAATTTTAAAAGTCCACTTAAATTTTGTTCCAGAATTGGGAACCTGAAAGAGACATTAAAGGATTACTTAAGTCACCTGCTTTTGACCAGCTTTGGAAATTTGGATCTGTTTATTTATTTAGGACATAGTAAAATATTATACTTAATTTAGCCTTTTTATCTAGTTTCAGTCCCATTTTTAGACTTTTTAGTTTTTGTCCAAATGCATAAGTTGTCCCTTATTCTCTTGGGTTACCAGCACAAAGTAGTCATCAAATTTTTTTTTTTGAAGAGCATCTATGAAGTGAGACATAGGCTTACCCAGAGTTTGAATTTAGCACAAGACAGAAGAATAGTGCTAAAAGCACTAAAAAAATTCCCAGAAAGATGACATTAGGGGAATAGGAGTTGTGACATATTGGAAAGTTATATATAGCTCATATGAATATACTGCTTCAGAATATAGCAAAACTATGAGAATAGTAGGGCAAACACCATTGTTTCGCAGATGAAAAAATAGGCTCCAAGAGACCATTATGTAGAGAATTCTATGGTCAGAAGAACTCAAAGGAAGCAGAACAGTTGAAAGTTTGGATAGCAGTTGTGCTGGTTCTTGTTAGAGCAGAAATTTCTCACATGCTTAGATGAAACCTTTTCTCATTGTTTTCTCTGGTGTTTGGACTGAAACTGGCATTTCCCTCATGAATTGAAACAAAAGAGGCAAAACTGCTTGAATAAGCAAGGAGTCTGACTCAGTTATGGGGAAAGTTTGGATTTCCCAGAAAAATCTGAATTCTAATCTGTCATTTTTCCCAAATGTAGGTGATAGGGTGATTATGGATGGAGGAGGTAGTAAGATTTGGGATGAAGGGAAGTGACCATAAATTTTCTGCTCAGTTTAGAAATCCTCCACATGTCACCAAGGATTATGAGTCTTACATCTCTTTTAGCTAAGCCATGGCCACACCTCTATTTGGCACCACCCACTCAAGGAAAATATATAAGAGAAGACTCAAAAGGAAGAAGGACCAAGGTTTCTTCTCATCAATGGGATCAAGTGAATCCAATATCTGTAGAATGCAGAACACAGACAGTAGGTGAGAGAAAAAAGCCTAAGAATGGGACTGGCTATTTGGGATAATCACCAGGTGGGGAAGCAAGAGTGGAGATTCCTTTTTGATCAAATGGTGACAAATGGGGAAACTAGGCTGGGAAAAAGATAAATATAATCATTATATTAAAGGAATAAAGAAAGGGGGAAGGGAAAGGAGGCATATGCTAAAATTTTATGATATGGAGCTTGAGGATCTTCTCATCCCTCTATTAAATACTATTATTGTTATCTCTCAACCTGAAGATGCTAAAAATGGTTAGTTTAATATCCCTATCAGAATAAGTGGAGACATTTTCCTTTGTATACTCTCTCTCTTTGTGTCTCTCTCTGTCTCTCTCTGTCTCTCTGTCTCTCTCCCTCTCTCTCTCTCTCTCTCTCTCTCTCTCTCTCTCTCTCTCTCTCTCTCTCCCTATCTCTCTCTCTCCCTATCTCTCTCTCTCTCTCTCTTTTTCTCTCTCTCTCTCTCTCTCTCTCTCTCTCTCTCTCTCTCTCTCTCTCTCTCTCTCTCTGTCTCTCTCTGTCTCTGTCTCTCTCTGTCTCTGTCTCTCTCTGTCTGTCTCTCTCTCTTAAAAAGAAAGCTGGTATATAACATATTTTATACTTTGGACAAAATGTGAAATGTCCTCATTCTTCCTACCAACCTAGTTTGTAAATGTCCAATGTGGCTTTACTTTTCACAAAATTGATGGCTGTATGAAGAATAGACTTGGAGAATTAACTATGTAGATTTCTAAAGAGTGCAGCTAAAAGTTTTTTGATATGCTGCCTTAAATGTTGTGGTCTGGGCAACAGATTAATTGATATACTCTTCATTCCAACTTTGGTTTTATGATGGTTCCTCTTGGATGAAGAGGTAGAGTTAATATGGTCTTGATTTCTCAGGAGAGGGAAATAAAGGAGAGTATAACTGATGATTCCTTTCTTGAATAACTTTGCTTCTATCTTCTTATCATCCCCAACTTCAAACCAAAACCGGATTTAATATAAAATAATTTGTGTAGTCCATGATAGTGGGCTTGGATAATGCTGAAAACTGAAGAGAACATATAAAAAATTGATCTATAAGTAGGATAACAATATACTCTAATATAGATGAGATAAGGATGCAGTAAGAGCAAGGGGAAATGAAACTCTAGTGGGGGGAGGCTTTGAGTTATGAAAGAACAGGGAGTTGGTATCTTATGTGAAGTAAATTTTTTTACTTTCTGCTCCTTGTGTTGTTGCTTCTCCTCTCCAAGGTCAGATGACTCATGCTATGATGTGGATTGTTTTCTTGCTCATCTTTCTGGAACTGACTCATTTCTCCCATGCTCAATTCTTTTGGACTCACCATGTGGACTATTCCAAGACCAAAATCTCAGGAAACCCATCCTGGTACTGTGATTTTGATGATGGTACATAGGGGACTGATTAACAGTAGTTACTGAATGGATTTCAACACCTTCATCCATGAGACAAATAATACCATCCTTAATATCTGTGCTAATTCTGTCATCCCCCTACCACAATTATAATGTACGAAACTATTATATAAGTCCTCACCCAGTTTTGATGACATTTTGTTTTGTCAGGTGCCATAGCTGTTGTCCTTACTGTAGATATGTGGACCAGGTTCATTTTACAAGAATTGGAGTTATGGTTAAAATATTCAGTCCCATTTCAGCACCATACCTATCCATGACAGTTTTTATCCAAATTTCACTTTCTACTAGTTCTTTTGTACCCCTTACGTTCTTAGCTTCTATGACTCCAACCTAAATTTCTTATTTTTATCCTAATTTAGGAAGAATGCAAGCTACTTGAAGGCAGGGACTCCTTTGTTTATGTTTGTATATTTCCAGTGATTATCACAGACTTGATTCATAGGAAGAGCTTGATAATTGTTTTCTGATTGATAGATAAATTCTTTATTTAGCTAATATTTATGAGGACTTTGATATTAGTATGGAGCTGTTAACAATAAAAGGCTTAGAAGCAGACTGACTACCTTCATATTTTTCTTGTGGGATATTTTTTCCTATCTCATCCTTTGTATAAGCAGAGGTATAAGCATCCTTTGCAATGACTATGCTTTGCATTTCTATGGAAACAGTGGGCTCCATAACATGAAATGATGGGAATAAAAAATTATAATAAATACGTAATATACAAATCAAGCTTCTGTGTGATACCATGAGAAAATAGATCCAGCTCTGTTTAAGTGAAATATGGCTTTTCTACTGAAATCCTTATAAGACAGAATTTATTCTATTATTTGGCATTAGTACAAAGAGTTAGAAAAAGAAAAAATGGATAGATCAGGTAATTTGCTAGATGTGTGATCTTAAAACAAGTTATCTCAGCTTACCAATCTATAATATGCATGAATAAACTGCCCACTGTTATTTTGATATTTCATTGTATTAGAAATATTGTTAAAATAGCAAGTTCCTTTGGGTTATACATTCAATTATTAAAGGAATGATGTCAAATGTTTAAAAACAATTCATTTAAAAATTCAGTGGAACATTGTTTGTGGAGTTATGAAGTGATCCAATCATTCTGAAGAGCAATTTGGAACTATGCCCAAAGGGCTATCAAATTGTGCATACTCTTTGATCCAACAATGTTTCTACTGGACTTGAATCCCAAAGAGATCTTAAAGGAGGGAAAGGGACCCACATGTGCATGAATATTTGTGGCAACTGTTTTTTGAAATGGCAAGAAACTGGAAACTGAGTGGATGCCCATCAGTTGGAGAATGGCTGAATAAGTTATGGCATATGAATGTTATGGAATTTATTGTTCTATAAGAAACAATCAGCAGAATGATTTCAGAGAGGCCTGGAAAGACTTACATGAACTGATGCTAAGTGAAATGAGCAGAACCAGGACAAGATTATACAATGATCAATTCTGATGGATGTGGCTCTTTTTAACAATGAAATGATCCAGGCCAGTTCCAATGATCTTGTGATGAACAGAGAGGACTGTGGGAACTGAATGGGGGTCAGTACATAGCATTTTCACTCTTTTGTTGTTTGCTTGAATTTTCTTTTCTTTTTTTTCCTTTTTGATTTCATTTTTCTTGTGGTGCAAATTAATTGTATAAATATGTAAACTGGAATACAAAGTTTTGCAATTATCCATATATATGTTTTGAAAATTAAAAAGCTTTAAATAAATAAATAATTCAGTGGATAATGATGTTTTTACTGTGGTTTTGATATGGCAGAAATCTATTTGAAATGTCCTTATTGTGAAATGAAAAGTTCTAAGACCTTACAAGCCTTCTAAATATAGTAAAAAAAAATTTAACATTGACATAACATTTAACCCAATACATTTTAAGCTTACCTAACAATATAGTTGTGTATATATATCAATATCTTATATATCAGTCTCTATTTCTATATACCTCTTTGTAATTTTAATGTGATATTCATTCAGCCTATGTATATGTTATGTTTTAATTAACTGGATTTTTATGAAATATATTTTGTACTGATGTTTTTCCAAACTATGAGAAGTATGATTTTTAAAAGCCACTTGTAACAGAATTAATTATTTTCTGTGAAAGATAATTTGGAAATTCATTTGACTAAATGTCATCTAATTAGTAATAACTATTCAGTTTTAAATTCATGCTATTTAGAATGTTATTATGTTTCCAAATTATCTTGTATTGAAAATTCTGGGTAACTACTCTATATGCTGTTTATGGAATGTTAAATTTTGTGTCATTGGAAAATTTTAACTCCTTTTATTTTGCATACTATGAAATTGCCAATCTGGTTGTTAATAATATAATGTTAAAATCAATATAGCATCTATTTGGGTACAGTTTGAAAAAAGAATAATGGGGAAAAAAGGGAAGCAAGAGAAAGAGTTTATAAAAATTTCTGTCTTTGTTAGCCTGTCAAGTTTCTTGGGACCATAGCTGATAAAATCTTATCAACCCTGTGAAAGAATTTCATATTGTTTTATTTAGGATTGTATATTGTTTTATTTAAGAACAAATACTCCTTGAACAATGAGAAAATTTTTGAAAAGTTTTTGAAATATTTATAGAACAGAAATGTTTTAATGGTTTTTGGTTATGATAATTATGAAGTTTATACTTGGAATAGTCTGCTCTGACATTACATCTTGAATCAACATGGTATTAACAGATTCTAGTGTGGATGATTTATTATTATTATTATTATTTTACTTTAATAGGTTAATATTCAGTATGTTAAAATCTAATAATTACCTTTTACATGCCTTCCTATTGCCTCCAGGGAAAAATAGAAAATGTTATATTTGGCATTCAAAATCTTTCATATCCTACCTCTCCAATAGGAAACTTTTCCTACTTTTCCAGTTTTTTTTACACCTTACTCTTTGATGGGTACTGTCTGATCCAATGACATTAGTCTCTTGCCTTTTATTGAACAAAAGATCCCATCTCTCACATCCCTGTATTTTCTCTGGCTATTCCTTCTGTCTGAGACTCTTCCTTCTCTTCTTTAACTTCTGACTTCCTTTACTTGGTAAAATCCCACCTTCTATAGGAAGCCAACCCTATTCCTCTTAATTAGAGCACTTTCTTAATTATTTCCTATTTATCCTATTTATAGCCTGCTTTGTAATTGTTTATTTGGATATTGTCTCCCCCATTATATTGTAAGCTCCTCAAAGTCAGGGACTGTCTTTTGCCTCTTTTAGTTTCTGCAGGGCTTAATACAATGTCTGGCATATAGCAGACACAATAAATATTTATTTATTGAATGAATGAATATGAAACTGGTAAAAAAAATTGTTTTCATATGTTTGTATACATAATGGGGACAGGAACTTTGCTTCAGCAGCAAGAATATAAGGCAAAGACTTCCAGCACATGATTGCCTCCTGTTGTGTTTTAAAATAAGTCTTTGAGGCTCATTAAAGCTGTCAGCATAACAATGGGTGTTTAAAAGAAATATGGTATTTTTAGAGCCATAATTTATAATTTCTGCATCTGGGCAACTTTCCTTTAGGGCAGTAGATTGTAATAGATAGGCCATCCTGGTTAAAGTCATATTGGGAGACAGTCCTTTTTTGAAGAGCCAGTGTCCTTAATTTTGTGTGTGTCATGGAAGCCTTTGGCAGTCTGGCAAAAATATGTTTCCTTCCTTAGAAAAATGTTTTTTAAGTAATTGAGGGAAATGCTTAATGTCAGCTGAAGATGAGTGCAAATGAAAATGTAATTTTTTTCTTTCCAAAATCAAACTTTGTCAAGACTTTCTATACACCACAGTTTAAACATTCTTGCTCCAGTGTCCTACTGTTTCTCTAAAATATTAGTTTCTTTTTTTTTTTTCTTCTCACTAACCCCATATCCTAGGAAAGGAAAAACTAGAGAATGGTGTGAGATAGAAGTTTATTGAGGAAGTAAATTTGAGGAAAAGGCTCACCAGAGAGACTGAATCTCGGATATGGCACTTCAACGTAATACTTCAGTTTCTCTGCCTCAGTTTCCCTGAATTGTTCTGTTTAAGTTTCCTTGGTGTGGGGCCCCCCATCCTTTTCTGGCCATTATTGATGAGAGTAAAACTCTGTATGATCTGAGTGAACCCTGTAAAATTATGTAAAATCACACATACACACACACACACATACACACACACACACACACACACACACTCATACACACAAATGTCTCCTTTGATCTACAAACCCAAATGGTCTTGCATCCTCAGAACAAGATAAGCTTTTTTGGGGGAAGTTACAACTCCAGGCAAGATTTCACATTCACCAGAGATTTCCCTTAGACTCATGCATAAAATGGGTCTTTAGAAAATGACTCTGCAGATCACTTCTTTCTTGAGAATGATATGCCCACCAAGAGAATCCCTCGGTGTTTCTTTAACAATAAAGCTTTTTTGGGTTTAGTGAATTCCTTCACCCCAAATTCTCAACTTGGAGAATGAACCCCACCCATTCCTACCTAACCTCTTCATGGATTCCCTCATCCCTCATCATTAGGACTGAGAGAATTAGGGCTTTGAAGTTCTGGCCACTCTCACATTCCAAAGAGTCATAAATCTCAAGATATCTTATCTCAAATGCCTGTGTTCTCTTGCTTGACCACCTTCTTGACACCCAATCTGTCAGAATTAAAAAGTTATGGTCCTTCCTGGAATTTTCACTCACCCAGTGCCTTACTCCTTCCCCCCCCCCATCTTTGTTTCTCTGATAGCTGGAGCCTTATAAAAGACTCTGGAATTACTTGCTGGGGGCTGGATGCTTTGAGACAAGAGTTCCATTCAGTCAGCTGAGGGGCCAGACATGGGTCTTGATTCAACTGCTAGTACAAATTCTCCACTTTTAACATATTAAAAACCTAGTCTCTGTTTTGCCTCAGTTTTTCTGGCGTTATATCAGGACAAGATAAATGAAATGGAAAGTATTTTGCTGGTATAAGCCAGTGGAAAATTGCTGTAAGAAGTATACATGTTGTGGCCTTGTGAGGAAAAATCAGTCAGTATACCTAGATATTGCTTTGTTCTTTCTAGCCTTTGTGATTTAGGGTAGAAGTGGGTATATGGTTAGGAAAAGGAGGAATTGGGAGGATGATGATGTGCTTCTAGATATTTAGTTAGGAGTACAGAAAAATATCTTAATAAACATATGAAGGTTCTTTTTCTGTACTTTATGGAGTAGCTGTGTGTATAAGCCATAAAATAATAAGTTGGTTAAGCAGCCCCAATCCCAAACATGTTAGCTGAATGAAATCAATCCCTTTGAGGAAGAAGCCCCATTAATAGGATTCAGATGTATAAGATGGTAGCAACTTCTTGGCAGAGGAGAAGATGACAATGTTAGCAAATTGCAGTAACAGCTATTCAGGAAAACTTCAAAAGGCGAGTAAAGGAATAGTGATGTAAACCAACAACTTGAAGATGCGATGATAGCAATGGGAGTTTTCAGGTAACCAATGAGCTAGTCCAGTCAATAGTCATTTGTCATGAAATTTCCATGTGATTAACAGTATAAATAATAGAGACACAAAGAGAAGGAAAAAACCACGGTATCTATCATCAAGGAAGTCACATTTTAATGGGGAATGTGATAACAAAATAATGATGTCTACATGAGATATACACAGTGTAAATAGAAGGTGATCACAGAAAGAGGCCTGAGAGGAGTGATGGTGGCTGCGCTCAGAGGAAGATGGTGAAAGAATTTGAGCTAACTCTTGAAGGAAGCCAGGGAAGTTAAGTGAGGCAGGAAGGCATTTCAAGAATAGGGGACAGCCAGGAGAAAGGAGAGGAGGTGGGAGATGGGTTTTGTGCATGACAATCATCAATCAGTCCACTGACTCAGAATCACAGAGGAGGAGAGTAAAATATATAAACATTAGACATGCAAAAAAGGCTTCAGATTGTGAAAGGCCTTCAATGCTAAACAGATGTGTTTGTATTTGTTTCTGAAGGTAATGGAGAGCCACGGAAGTTTACTGAATTAGAAAAGAGTGATGATCACATGATTAGACTTTTATTTTAGAAAAATCACATTAATATTTGTGGAAAGGATGAATTGGAGGGGGAAAAGATGAGACCAGAAGACATAAGAAAGCCTGTTACAATGGATTAAGTAAAAGATGTGTCTATGTGAGTTAAAAGAAGGAGATTATGCAAGAGATAATGTGAAGGGAGGTGGGATAAATGTGAGTGAAAAGTTGAGGATAAAAGCAATGTTGACAACCTGGTTAAATTGAAAACAAGGAAAGATTTAGAGAAAAAGATAATTCTTGTTATAGACATATTTTTGTTTGAAATGCCTGATATACATCCAGTTTGATATGCTCGAAAGGCAAGCTTAGATATATGGATACCTTGGAAGAGACTTTAGGTTTGGATATATAGAACCAGAAATAATCTGCATTAAAGTGAAAATTGTACACATGGTTGCAGGTGATAAATAAATAAATATATATATGTATATAAATATATATATATATATATATGTGTGTGTGTGTGTGTGTGTGTGTGTGTAAATTTTATATATATGTATATCTATTTTATATATTTTAAAACAATAGCTTTTTCTTTTCAAAATATATGCAAAGATAGTTTTCAACATTCAGCTTTATCAAACCTTGTGTGTTTTAAAATTCTCTCCCTCTCTTCCCCCCCCCATATCCTCCCCTAGACAGCAAGTAATCCAATTACATATCTCTATCTATCTATCTCTATATATCTATATCTATATTTAAAGAGAGACCTGGATAGAGCTTTGGAGATGAGCTTTGTTTATGATTAATTATATAATTTGAATGAAGGTCCTGTATAAGAGGCAAGTAAAAGGATAACTAGGAAAGAGTAGTGTCATAAAAGACTTAGAAAGGAGAGAGTAGCCAAGATCATATAGTGATTTTCAGTGTCAAAAATTGCAGAGATTAGGATGAATGAGGAGTCAGAAAAGTTCTAATCTAATAGACTGGTCAATTGTGAGGTAAATTTGGAGAAAACAATTTTAGCTGAACACTGGTTTGTAATCCACATTGCAGAAGGTACAAAAGAAAATAGAAGAATATAGAAAAACACTGAATTAACTTTTTTTGGTACTTAGCCAACAATGGGAAAAGAGACAAAGAATGATGGCTAGTGAGAATGTTTGAATCCAGTAATGGGTTTAATCAGGGTTATTAGACATTGGCATGTTTATAAGTATTAGGGAAACAGCTGAGAAATGAAAGGTTAGAAGATGGAAGGGAATAAGATCAAGTATGCATGTAGAGGGGTTTACTTTGATTAGCAAAAGACTCATATCTTTATTCTTGACATGAATGAAGAAGGAGATAATGGGAGAAAATGTTTATATGATGTCAGATGGAGAGAAGGAAAGAAAAGGGAGCACTTGGAGAATGGTTTCAAATTTATTTTTCAGTGAAGTATGAATCCTGGTCCTCAGGCAGAGACAAGGAGTGGTTTAGGGACCAATAGGGAAGGATAATAAGGTTTAAAATATTCAAAATAAAATTTGTGAATGGGATAAAGAACTGGTTGTTGTTCAATCATGTCTAATTCCTCATGACTCCATTTACAATTTTCTTATCAAAGATACTGGAGTGGTTTGTCATTTCTGTTTTTAACCCATGCTATAGATGTGGTAATAGAGACAAACAGGGTTAAGTGATTTGGCCAGGATAACACAATTAATGAATATCTGAGGACAGATTTGAATTTAGGGAAATGAATCTTCTTGACTCTAAAACCAAAACTCTATCCATTATGCTATCTGGCTGCCAAGACAGCTGATTAAAGAGGTGTAATATGGTTTTATTTGTTAAAGTTAGGACTCCATTGTGATAATGTAATTTGTAGTGGATCGGGATAGAATGGTTTTATTTAACAGCTATAGGGATAAGAATGGAACAGAGGAAGTGAATAGTGGTAAGAACCCAGAGTTGGTGTTTGCCATGTTGTGACTAGTAATAGAACAAGAGGTTAAAGAATTTGAGTGTACAGAATAGAGTAAGAGGAAAGTAAGGAAAACACTAAGTGTAGTCAACTTCTTTTGGTACTTAGCCAAGAATGAGAAAAGAGACATAGCATGATAGCTAACATGGATGTTTGGATCCAGCAATGACTTTACTAGGAGGACTAAATATTATTATGTTTATAAAGAAAAGGGAAGGAACTGTATTGGACTACAATATTAACAGATTCCACAGAGGAGTGAGATAAAGAAGAAAAGAGAAAATAGTACAGGGATGAGGCCTTTAAGAGAGAAAAAAAGTAATGGAATTAGAGATCATAAAGAAAATGAAGAATGTGGTTTGAGTTTAAGAACTGGGATAAGAAGAAATCTTTGTGCTAGGAACTGAATTCTTTGAGGAAGGAAGGAAGGAAGGAAGGACTAGTCATTGGGTTTGATGGCCATCAAATTCTTGTCTGCATGATAAATTTGGATAGGATGAGTCCTAAAGAAAGAATGATTGTTGATTATGGTAGGGGAAAAGTCTGAAAGTGGAAACAGGGAAAACAAAGTATTCTAATTTCCTAGGACAAACAGTGAATTGGGTGGGCATGAGGATTATGAGTAGAAGGACAGACTATATTGAAAAAGGAGGCTGGGGATGCAGTGTCATCAAGAGAAATTAGGTCTCAGCAACTGCCAGACTGAGTGAATAAGCAGAAGTAGTGATTTTTTTAAATATAACAATGGTTTTGCAATGATCAATGGGAGCTGAGAATGCTCACTTAATACAAGAGAGTTTCATTTCTGAGATCACCCAAGAAATACATTCAGGTCTAGAATAACATGGGGTTTTTAAAAACAGTATTTTATTTGTTTATATGTAAAGACTATTTTTAACATTAATTTTTAAGAGGGCAGCTAGGTGGTGCAATGGATAGCACACCAGCCCTGAAGTCAGGAGGATCTGAATTCAACTTTGGTTTCAGACATTTAACACTTCCTAGCTGTGTGACCTTGGGCAACTCACTTAACCCCAATTGTCTCAGCCAAAAATATATATATATCATTAATTTTTAAAGAAGACTTCGAGTTCTGAATTTTTCTCCCTACTTTCTTTCCCTCCTCCCTAAGAGAGTGAGCAATTTGATAAAAGTGATATATGTTCTATTAGTAACATGAACTTTTTAAAGAGAAAGATCAAACTTCTTTTCCCCTTGACTGCCTCTATCAGTTCCAAAACTACTTATAAAAAATATGTTAAAGAAAGCTGATAATTGGCTTGAGTCTAGTTATCCTGAAAAGGAGCAAAAAGAAATTAATGTATGATATAGACTAGGTATAAAAAAGCTATTAATTTCCCCTACCTCAAAGAAGTGCTTAACACACAAAAGACTCAAAAAATACTTGTTGATAAAAACTTAAAATGATGAAATAGTAACCCATGACTCCTATTAAGCTCTCTGGAAGATTAATACTTAAAACATAAAAATGTAAAATAGTTTTTGGAATTAGTACCGAAATATTTTACTTTTACTTTGGCTCTTCACTTTCTAAAAACAAACACATCTTCCAGTATAAAAATATTGTAACAAGTATTTTTATAGGATTTGGCTTTTTTTTTCTAATGAGTTGAATATGAAAGAGGGGAAAATAAAAGAGTTAAAACAATCTGAGCAAATAAGGAATTCTGACTTCCAGTTTCTTTTATATGTATCTGTGTCATACTACTGTAGCCCAGGAGTAGAGAAAATTTGGTTTCCCCAGAAAGATCTGGTTTTTGACTTGTTTTACCCAAGTGTAGATATTAGGAAGGTGGAGGATGGGTGTGTGGTGAGAGTTGAGGCAAAGGGTAATAGTTGTGGATTTACTATTAAATTTAGAAAACCTCTGCCTATCACAGTCCCAGAGAATGATGAGTTTTATATGGTTTCTATGTCTAAGCCATGGTCCCACCTCTCTTTAGCCCCACCCACATTGGCACTATATAAGATCAGAAAGAAGAAAGAACAAGGCTTTTTCCCATTTTTGGATCCTAAATCTGAAGATGGCAAAGTACACACAGTAAGTAAGAGGAGAAAGCTCCAAAATGGAGTTGGGTATTTGGAATTATCCCCAGGATGGGAATCAGTAACAAGGATCCCTTTTTGATCAAGTGATGAGGAGTAGGGAAAGAGGAAAAATATAATCACTACATTAAAGAAATAAAGCAAGGGAGAAAGGAAAAGAGGAATCTTGTAATGCTTTTTATAGTGAGGGTTATGGGAATCCTTTCAACTCACTGTTAACTGTCAGGAATTGGTAGTTTTATAGGCACATTAGAGTAGGTGAAGCCCTCTCTCCCTTGTTAGAGAGATTTTGACACACCAAGCAAAATGTAAAATTTACTAATTTCGCCTACCACTCCAGTTATAACTGTCTAGTATCTCATATGACTTGATTTTTCACAAAATCAATAGCCACTTGTTGTGAAGAATGAAATTTGTGAGCACTAAATATATGGATTTTTTAAAAATAGCATTAAAAAGCTTCCATTTATACACTTCAACAACAATACTGTATGAGGATGTACTCAGATGGAAGTGGATAGCTTCAACAAAGAGAAGTCTAATTCAGATCCAATTGATCAATGATGGACAGAATCAGCGACACACAGAAAAGGAACACTGGGAAATGAGTGTGAACCCTTTGCATTTTTGTTTTTCTTCTCAGGTTATTTTTACCTTTTGAATCCAATTCTTCCTGTGCAACAACAACAACAACAACAAAATTCGGTTCTGCACATATATATTGTATCTAAAAGATACTATAACATATTTAACATGTATGGGACTGCCTGCCATCTAGGGGAGGGGATGGAGGGAAGGAAGGGAAAATTCAAAACAGAAGTGAGTGCAAGGGATAATGTTGTAAAAAAAATTACCCATGCATATGTACTGTCAAAAAAAAAAGTTATAATTATAAAATTAATAAAAAATAAAATAAAAAATAAAGCTTCCGTTGATTGTTTCCCTGAGTGTTAACAACCTGAGCAACAACTTGAATTGTCTAGTCTTCATTCCAGCTTTAGTTTTTTTTTTTCATTCCTTTTTTTAATTATAGCTTTTTATTTACAAGATATATACATGGGTAATTTTTCACATTGACAATTGCAAAACATTTTGTTCCAATTTCCCCCCCTTTCCTCACCCCCTCCCCCAGATGGCAGGTAGACCAATACATGTTAAATATGTTAAAAATATGTTAAATACAATATATGTATATATGTCCATACAATTATTTTGCTGCACAAAAAGAATCGGACTTTGAAATAATGTACAATTAACCTTGAAGGAAATAAAAAATACAGGCAGGCAAAAATAGAGGGATTGGGAATTCTATATAGTGGTTCATATTCATTTCCCAGAGTTCTTTCGCTGGGTGTCCAGCTTTAGTTTTGTAATGATACTCTTATACGTAGAGCTGGGGTCAATATAGTCTTGATCTTTCAGGACAGAGAAATGATTCTTCCTTCCTTGAGTAACTTTCCTCTAATCACACCAAAATCTCAAATCAAAATCAAATTTAAAACAAATGAAAGATTTGGAGACCAGGACAATGGGATAGGAAAGGGGTGAATATCTGAAGGAAACTGATGGAAAATAGAAAGATAAATAGGATAGGAATATAATCTAGTATAGACAACATAAAGACATAGTAAGGACAAGTGGAGCAATAGTGGAAATGGTTCAAGCTGTGAAAAGATGAGGAGTTGGTATCCTAGGTGACCATAGATTGCCATGTTTTGTTCCTTCTTCCATTTTTCTTTCTCTCTTCAAGGTCAAATGTCTCATGTTGTGATGTGGACTATCTTCTTGCTCACCTTCCTGGATCTGTCTAACTTCTCCCACACCAAGGACTTCTGGACTCTCCATGTAGACTACCCTCAGACCAAAGTCTCAGGAAATCCATCCCAGTATTGTAATGTGATGATGAAGCAGAGGGGACTGATTAATGATAGTTACCATCTGCCTATTCACATCTTCATCCATGAGACAAATGAGACCATCTTAAATATCTGTCCTAATTCCTCTGAGTCATCCCAAAGTTCCACTGGTCAAAACTCTTATGAAAGTTTTCATTCACTTTAAGTAACAGAGTGTTTTCTCAGGTCCTGCGCCTCTTCTCAAAATTGTAAATATAAGGAAATATTCCATCTTGGAAGAATTGGAGTAGTTTATGTGAATGGACACCGAGACCATGTGAATAATCAGATTCATTTTTCCTCCTTTAGGTTTCTAATTAGGTTATTATTTAGAAATTGTTTCTATATATGACAACTTTCTCCCAGGTTTTGCATTTTTCCCAGCCCTCTGGCACTCCTCATTGTTCTTAGCTTCTCCCCATCCCACTCTAATTTTTCTTTTTTTGTGTATTTATATAAAATTTTGAGAATAAGCATTTTGAGAATAAGGACTCCTCCATTTATGTTTTGTATGTATCTCCAGAGCCTCCCATGTTGGGAATGGTTGCTAATATAGCAACCTATTCTGGAAGGGTGTTTACAGAGAAGTTATGTCATTGAAGTTCATTGAATTTATTTTGCACCAAATTTTATTTTTAATAAATTTTCATTTGTCCTGGTAGAGTGGCTATGACTCTTTCTTGGTTTTCTTCCATTTCCTCTTCCTCCTCAGTTCACTGAGATGTTCATTGGTTCTATAGCAGACAGATAAATATGTTCCTCGATGAGTCTTCTTTGGCTTCAGATAGTTTCAATTTAGCTGTCAGGAACAATGCTAGGAGAATGAACTTATTCTCCTGGATGTGGGTAGCCAATAGCTTAATTCAAAATTAAATCTTCAAATCAGGTTGTCCAAAAACAGAACAGAGACAAAGAGCTTAGCATTGACCTAGAATAAGAGAAACAGAAATGATAAGACAATAAAGTTTTCATCCAGGTGCTGAGAGCATATTTCTAAAGTATATGTCTGTCTATGCTAAATCTGAACTTGGCTGAAAAACAAACTGGAACAAACTGACAGTGAAATAAAGGGAGCTTAAAAGAAATCAGATGTTTTAAAAATCATAATTAAGAATTCCTGGATCCTGGATGACCTCCTTTGGGGGAGTGAGTAGAAACAGGTAGTTTACCCTGGCTAACATCATGTAAGGAGAGAGACAGTCCTTCATGAACTTAATTGACTCTTGAATAAAACACAAGCTGTTGTTCGATAATCAAAGGCCCTCATTCTCTTGCCCAATATATTGTTTGCTTATACATTGCTCCCTTTCTCATAATCTCAGTTCCAAAACCTGTTGTTGATAACTTATAAGCAATATTGTGTCTCCCATCTTCATGATTTTGTATGGACTATTACATGTCTTCAAAACTATGCTCCTCATCTCCATCTCTTAGAACTCCTAATTTCCTTTAAATCTGGTGGCAGGGACTCCCTTGGTTCCCTTCTGGTAGTACTATTTTTCTTCCAAATTTTCTTTGCATTTGTAATGGGTTTGGATTGGTGGACAAATCATGGACTATTTATTCTTCTACCTATTGATTTTTTAACATTTTAAATGGGTTCTATAGATCTTTCACTGTCTTTCCCACTCTTTCTCTTTCTGCCTCTTTGTTTCTTTGTCTCTGTCTGTCTCTATCTCTCTCTCCCTCCTTATTTTGAAAATTTTTATTGTGTTTTGCTTTTACATTTAAAAAATTGCAGGTTGCTTCCATTCTGTGACAGAGATATTGTAATAAAGTAAAACAGTTAAGCAAAACTAACAATATAGTGACCTTATTTGGAAGTTCAAGTGATATTCCATGTTAGTAGCTCTCCCTCATCTCTCCATTTATTTTTTCTAAGTTTGTGGAGTAAAACAAGCATCTCCATAATGACATAGCATAATAAAAAAGATGATTTCATATGAAACTACAAATCTATTATGTACAACTTGCTATTCCACTGACATATATAATAAATTTAGAAATATGAATAATATATGTATATATCCATATACATTTATTTTTTTCTTCCCTCCCCCACCTTAGAGGTTACTATTAGACAAATATATATATATATATATATATATATATATATGCATATATATATATATATATATATATAAAATTATTCTATACATGCTCCTATTTATTATTTCTTTCTCTGGTTACAGATAGTATCTTTTTTCATAAGTCCTTTATAGATAATTTGGATAGTTATAATAGACAAAATAATTTATTTGTTCAAAGTTATTCTTTAAAAAATATTGTTGTTATTGTACACTATGTTCTTTTGGTTTAGCTCATTTCATTCTTCATTATTTTGTGCAAATCTCTCCAGGTTTTTCTAAAATCACTGAATTCAACATTTCTTACAACACAATAGTTTTCCATCACAATCATTTATTACAACTTGCTCAGCTATTCCTCAATTGATGGACATCCCTGCAATTTCTAGTTCTTTATCCCCCCAAAGAGAGCTTGTATAGACAGTTTAGAACATAGAGTTTCTTTTCCTTTTTCCCTAATCATCTTTGGAAATAGACCAAGTAACATTGCTGGGTCAAAGATAGTGAAATAACACTGAAATAACACTTTGGGTATAATTCCAGACTGTCTTCAAAATGGTTGGATCAGTTCATAATTCCACTAACAATGAATTAGTATCCCAGTTGTTTACTTACACATTGTTCCCTTTCTCATAACCTCAGATCCAAAATTTGTCAGTTTCTCCTATCATTTCCACTTAATAAAACTGCAAGTAAGATACCTTTACTCATTCAACCTGAGACTTTAGCCTAGGTATAAAAGGGATGAAGGAATGAATGAAAAGAGGAGCACTGTTCTTTGAAGCAAGGATTCTTAAACTAGGGTTTACAGTAGATTTTATGAGGTTTGAATTTGGAAAGAAGAAAATTACGTCTTTTATTGCACTCATCTAAAATTTATCATTTCCTTCAATAATTTAGAACATTTTCCTAAGGCAGGATCCATAACTTCATCAGACTGCCAAAGGGTTCCATGACATAAAAATGAATAAGAATGACAGCCTTCTACAAGTACTGTCCCTCTCCAACCTTGTGTTAGCCAGGGTAGACTATGTGCTTCTACTTATGTTGTCCAGGATCCAGGAATTCCAAATTACGGCTTTTAAAACACCTCATTTCTTTTAAGTTACCTTTATTCTATAGTCAGTTTGTTCCAGAGACATGCAAATAACAGTGGAGCTTTAATAAGCTTGAAGGAGTCACTTTAAAGAAACATACACTCACACCACTGGGAGGCAAACTCTCTTTGTCTTTGTCATATTCCTGCCACTGCAGTAAAATGCCAGTCCCCCTTACATGATCAAAGTTATGCATACATACACATATATACATATATATTTACCAGTTTTTACCAGTTACTGGAGCAAAGAAGAGAAGACTCTTCTTAGTTCTGCAACTGGGGTGAAAACTCTCCTCATCAAGGCTCTGATAAAGCCCTCATTGGTATGACTCCAAACTGTCCAGAGATAAACATGGAATTTATGGATATTAAACTCTTCAATTCACTATTACAACGTATGTGCAAAAAGGTAAAGTTGTCCTATTCTTTTTCCTGGTCTCTACCACAATGTCTGAACCTATCATTAATTCAATCCCAAAGCATTTACTGACTACTATTATGTTTCAACTACTGTGTTAGGTTGTTGTTACTTGTTATTTTTGAAAAGGACCATAACATTTGGGAGGTGATGTCATGACTTACAAGTAAATTGGATTTAAGTGAGACTGTATTAAGTTGACTATGCAAAGTCAATTTTTTCCTCCAGAACCATTTGGATCCAGTAACAAGATATAGATCTGGATGATGATTAGACGTGGCTCTTGATGCATTGGAAAGCTTTGGATTCTTTAAGGTAAGGTCTTTGATAAGTCTCAGTTTGACTGAGGTAATACCCATTCAGTTATTCAAGGTAGTTAATAACTGGTGTGTGTGGGGGGAGGAGAATGGATGCTTTTACCTAGTTTAAAAAAAAATCAAGGAGGGGAAGACCCTCAGGGTTTTTGATCAAAACAGAAGTTATTATTATTTCAAGCAGGGCCCTAACAGTGATCAAGTGGGGCTTAGCCTGGAGCCTATAGATGCCCGAGCAAGAACAAAAGTGGTTTAGGTTTAAGACGTCATCTTTAAGAAAGAAATTTAGCCTGTAAACCCAAGATATCTTTGGAAGTTTTAGCAATCAAAAGAAAAATGCATTACTTTGGGCAGAGCATCTGTTAGTAGGAGTACAATCTCTTATGAGGATAAAGAGTAGGGAGGAGGAGATATAGAGTGGAGAAAAAGAGAAAGGAGGGGAGGGAGAGAGGGAAGAAGAGAAAGAGAGGGGGAGGAAGAGAGGGAGAAAAAGAAAGAGAGTGGGAGAGGGAAAGAGAAAAAAGAGGGAAAGGGAGGGAGATAAGAAAAAAGAAAGAAGGAGAGAGAGAAGAGAAAGAGAGAGAGGGAGAGGAGGAGAGAAAGGGGATGAGAGAGAGAGAAAGAGAGAGAGAAAGAGAGAGAGAGAGAGAGAGAGAGAGAAGAAAGAGAGAGAAAGAGAGAGAGAGAAACAGAGAGAGAGAGAAAGAGAGAGACAGAGAGACAGAAAGAGAGACAGAGAGACAGAAAGAGAGAGAGACAGAAAGAGAGAGAGACAGAGAGACAGAGAGAGAGAGAGAGAGAGAGAGAGAGAGAGAGAGAGAGAGAGAGAGAGAGAGAGAGAGAGAGAGAGAAGGGAAAGGAGCAAAGGAGGGAGCTGTGCCTGATCAAGGTCCCCAGTGAGGCAACTCTACTCACTGAAGATTTGTCCTTAATTCTCAAACCACCATGACATTAGGGAAGTGATGCCATGACCTGCAAGTGAATTGGATTTAAGTTAGGGAGATCTGGGCAAGGTCACCTCCCTCACTTTCCCCTCCACGTTTGGGTCCAGTGACAAGATATAGATCATGATCACTAGATGTGGCTCTGGATGCAGTGGGAGGCCTTGGCCTTTTTAGGGTAAAGTCTTTGACAGGTCTCAATTTGACTGAGGTAAAGTCTCAGTGATTTGGGTTAGCTAAGAATTGAGGCAAAGAATGGACTCCTTTACCAAGTTTAAAAAAAACAAAACAAAACAAAACAAAACAAAACAAAACAAAAAAACACCCAACAATAATCAGGGAGGTGAAGACCCTCAGGGTTTTTGGTCAAAATGGAAACAATTGCTGTGTTAGATGCCCAAGATACAAAAAAAATAAAAAAGAGTATCTTTTTCAAAGAAGCCTAAAATGAGAGTGGGAAAGTGAGATGACTTATGGACATTAGTAAACACAAGAATACATATACACACAAAAGGCTGGAAGACCAGACCTTCTATTCATTATGTGTTCTCTCATTAAACTCATTACATATATGTGACAATTATAAACTTCAGATAGTTTAATGTTATAACTAGAGGACTCAGTATGGAATTATCGGGCTATGATGTCCTGATACCCATAAAGTATATAGGCAAAGACTGAAAGGATTATACATTTCTATTGCCTGTCCCTGTGTCAGGCAGTTCATGCTCGGAGCTTCTGACTGAATAAAACTCTAGCTGCAGTTGTTTCTGAGTCATTCTCCTGCTGCTTTTAATAGTTAATCTATGTCCTCTCACTTTCTGATTCCAAAAAACTCTCCCTACCCAAGTCTCACTGAAGCCTGGTCTCAATAACTTAAGAAGGTTTTTCCATCATCCTAACCATGCTGACTAGAATGACTATCTCCTATATCTGACATCCATTAGCTGTTTTCAATCAAATACATCTGTAGGCTATGTAATTTGACCTCTTGAACCCCAACTTTGGGGGGTTTTCTCCCCATAATGTTTTCCTCCCTTTTTTGCTAGGTGAATGTCTTTCATTAGTGGGGAAAACCTCTATTTATATTGCCATATAGTATCTATGGTTATGCTTTCTTTTTTGCCTGTTTGCTGAATCTTAAAATAATAAAGCTCTTGTTTGTATCAACTTGCCAAACTCCAATTTCATGTGAATTCCAGAAACAAGATCTTTGCTATAACCTGAGCCCAGGAGACCCAATAAAGCAATATGGAAAGAAAATTTGGAGAAAAGAACACCACCTGTATGTAAACCAGTAATTCAGTAATAAGCGTTTATTAAGAGTTTGCTCCATGTCCAGCTCTGTGCTAAGTGCTGAGGATACAAAGGCAAAACTGAATCAAGAAAGGTCTTAAAACTTATGATTTAAGGAAATCTTTAAATCCCAAGAAGTGGAGTTGAGGAAATAGTATATTCTCAGGTTAAAGAGTATTCTGTGCTAAGGCAGAGAGATGGGAGATGGAATATTGCCTTAAAATTATCAAGGTATAAATAATTTATTATCTATGATTTATCTATGATCAGATTATCTCATAATCTGATTATGAGAAGGGGAATAATATGCAAGGGAAAGGTAAGATGGAGTGAAGGGCAATAAATGCCAAGCATGAGGGATATGAACAGAACCGATTGTACCCAATAACAGCAAGATAATGTGATGATCAACTGTGATGGACTTGGTTCTCCTCAGCAATTGATGATTCAAGACAATTCCAATAGATTTGGGATAGAAAATGCCATCTTCATCCAGAGAGAGAACTGTGAAGATTGAATGTGAATCAAAGCATAGCATTTTCACCTTTTTTGTTTGTTTGCTTTTTTGTTCTCATGTTTTTCCCCCTTTTGTTCTGATTTTTTCTTATACAAATATGGAAATATGTTTAAAAGGATTGCACATCTTTAATCTATATCATATTTAACCTATATTTTCTCTTAGGGAGAAAAATTTGAAACACAGAGTCTCACAAAAAATGAATATTGAAAACTATTTTTACATGTATTTGGAAATATTAAACAAAAAACAAAAAAAATTGCCAATCATGAGACCACCATTTGTCCTAGAGGCAATAGGGAGCTCGTCTCTTCTAGATTTCTGAGAAAGGGTTAGACTTGGTTAGACTTGCACTTGAAGGATATTTCTTCAGCAACTGGAGGAAGGAATGGTAGCTTTTTGTTTGTTTGCTTATTCTTAACAAGGAAACCCTTCTGTCCAAGTCTATAGAAAAACATAAATGAAAGAAAGTTTACATGGGAGAATATATATACCAAACAATAGTGAATGAAGGAGCCCTTCTATTGTCTTCTTCTCTCTATGCCTCTTGCTCTGGAGAGAACACTTTATCATTTTTGACCTCAGGCCTCCATGGTCTTAAATGTTTTCAATCAGTTTCTCTTTCTGCCTGGTCAGCCACATCCAATTAAAAAAACAAAAAATCTCAGACCTATTAGCATTATCCTGTGATAACTGAATGTTAAATCATGTTAAGTCTTTTGAAGTCAAGGAAGATTCACCCCAGCTTTGTGTATGAGATATCACTTCCTTAACTCAAGAACTTCCTTAGCAAAAAGGCCAGGATCACTACATCACAGAGCACCTGGAGTGAGGAAAGAGGAAAAGTGGGGGGAGAAATAAAAAGTTATAAAGGATTTTGAATACCAATCACAAGATAGTATGTTTTGTGTTTATTTTAGGTCTATTTATTGATTTTCTAGTTCATAAAAAAATGTATATTCAGTTAATAAGGATGTGATTTTTCCTTTGAAGACTAGTTAAGTTGCATCCTAGAAATTGTGGCAAGTTGTTTCATTATAATTTTCTTTCATATTCATAGTTATTAAATATTTCTATGATTTGTTCTTTGACCCACTCATTAAGATTGCATTGTTAGATCTCCATGTGAATCTGAATTTTTTGTTTGTGGTCCCTAAAACAAGTCCTATTTTTATTGCATTATGAGCTGTGAAGGATATAGTAACTTTTTGACTTTTTACATTTGTTTGCATTATCTCTGTGCACTAGTACAGCATCAGTTTTTGTTAAAATTCTACATAGTACAAAGAAGCATGCACATAAAATAGGGGGAAAATGCCATATGCACAGAATTTTATGTGAAATTATTTATATGAACCATATATATATACATATATATATATGAAACCTATATATATGTGTATATATATATATACATATACATATGAAATGATAAATTCCATTTCAAGGAAGCCTATATAATAGATAGTGCACATTATGATCAGAGTTGTCATCTTTTCTTTGATTCCTTGTAGGTTTTCTTTTGTTCTCTGTTGTGAACTTTTTACTTTATTCTTCCTTCCCCCTTTCTTCAACCATGCTACAGTTAAGCACAGATATATTTATATATACTATAGACATATACTTATATACACAAACATATGTTATATATATACTCACATATACAGATAGATTCTATAATCATACACATATATACACGTATACATTAATATATATCTATGTAAGGTTGTACTATACTTGCTTGTCTTCTATATCTCTGAAGGAAGATAATTTTGTTTATTGGTTTCTCTTTATTATTTTTATCTGATTGTGCATTTCTTCCCCCTCTTTTCCCCCTTTCATTCAAGTAGATTCCCCCTTCCTTTCCTCTCCTTCACCATGTCCTGTTCATTAGGTTTTTTAATTTCATTTTTATTCCTCTTTTAAAAATGACAAAATATCTTTGTAAATTAAGACAACTCTGAGATACCACTACCTTTTAAAAATCCAATTCTTTGCATATTGTTCTAAATTCACCATCATTTCCTGTATCACAGCAATATTCCAATCTTAGTTGTTTTAAATAGTCTAAAACAACATTAATATATAGCATGTAGTTTCCTTATTTTTCTCTTTTTGTTGAATCTATTTTAACTTTAACTTTGTCTGAAATCAGTGATTACTACCTCCTACTTTTAAAAATAAGTTCTACTCTTGATCTCTTATTACTTCTTTGTTCCCTATCTATCAGTCCCTGCTGACTTCTCTACTTAATTTCTACCTGCAACCTTGCCTTGCTGTTACTTAACCTACCCATTCTCTAAGGATCTCTTACTTTTCCTCTGCTTCCACCATTTCCTTTTATCCTTTCCTTCCTTCTTTATCCCATTCCTATTAATCTACATATCTTTATATACCCCTCTTATTCTATTTCCTACCCTTCTTATTTTAAAAAAATTTAGACTTTTATATCTTTCTGATATATAGTTATTGTTCTGTCTTTAACCCATTCCCAATAAGAATAAGATTCCAGAACTACCATCCCTCCTCCTTCATCTAATTCCTGTGTCAGTTCTTGTTCTTGAACCCCATTCATATAATCTAATTACGCTTTTTTTTTTACCTTTTCATATAATCTAATTACGCTTTTTTTTTTACCTTTTCCTAGCATATCATACTCATCTCTACCCCAATCTGTCTTTTGAATTACCTATTTACTAATGACTGTCTTAGATATATGCTTACATTTTCACACATAAAGCACAAACAGTTTGTCCTTATTGAGTTCCTTGGAATTAATCTTTGATGTTTATCTGCTATTTCTCTTGGATCTTATATGTCAAATTTTCTATTAAGTTCAGGGTTTTTTTTTACTCTTTGTTCTTTAAGATTTTGCTTGACTTCTTTTTATTGCTTTTATCTGATTATGCATTTCTTCCACCTCTTTTTCCCCTTTCATGTAAGTAGTTTCTCCCTTCCTCTCCTCTTCTTCACCATGCCCTGTTCATTAGGTAAATTTCATTTTTCTTCCTCTTTTAAAAATTCATTTCCTTGCAAATTAAGACAATTTTGAGATACCACTACACCCCTCAAATTGGCTACAATGACAAGAAAAGATAATGATAAATGTTAGAGGGAATGTGGGAAAACCAGTACACAAATACATTGTTGTGAATTGTGAACTGATCCAACCATTCTGGAGAGCAATTTGGAATTAGGCCCAAAGGGCTATCAAACTGTGCATACCCTTTGATCCAGCAGTGTCCTACTAGGTCTGTATCTTCAAAAGAGCAAAAAAAAAAAAAAAAAAAAAAAAGGGAAAGGGACCCACAAGTGCAAAAATAGTTGTAGCAGCCCTTTTTGTAATAGCAAGGAACTGAAAACTGAGAGGATGCTTATAAATTGCGAAATGGCTGAATAAGTCATGGTAAATGAATGTTATGGAATATTATTGTTATATAAGAAACAATCAGCAGGATGATTTCAGAGAGGCCTAAGTGAAGTGAGTAGGACCAAGAGAACATTGCACATAGCAACAAGATGATTATTCAATGATTAATTCTGATGGATGCATCTCTTTTCAACAAGGAGGTCATTACAATGGACTTGTGATGGAGATCTATCTGAATCCAGAAAGAGGAGTATGGGGACTGAAAACGGACCACAACATAGTTTTTTTCACCTTTTTGTTGGTATTTTGCTGGCTTTTTATTTTCTTTCTCATTTTTTCCCTTTTTCATCTGATTTTTTTGTGCATCATGATAAATGTAGAAATATGTAGAGAATAACTGCTTATGTTTAACATATACTGGATTACTTGCTGTGTAGGGGAGGGGGTGGAGAAGGGGAGGGAGAAAAATTTGGAACACAAGATTTTGCAGGGATGTAGGTTGAAAACTATGTTTATACATATTTTGAAAATAAAAAGCTATTATTTTTAAATATATTTCTTTTACTATTTTTTTCATTAACTTCTTTTTCTCTAGGCCCTCATTCTCTGATTCTTGATATCTATAATCACCTAGTCTCTCACTTTTCTCTGTATTCTTCATTCAATCAAAACCTCCAATAGATCTATTCTAGGTTTTACCTTCTAAGAGTTTTCTTCTACTGCCCTACAGATCTTAGTCCATGCCTTCTCCTTTTCCACTGGGTCTCATTCTCAGAGGAATGCCTGTTATTGCAGGTTTCAGAGAGGACACTTCTCCATAATAGGGAATCAACAATCCAACCTTCCCACCCCACAGATTTATTCTCTCTTATTGACTTTTTTTATATTTGCAGAAATCTCCTCCAATAAGCAAAATTATCTACCTTCAGAGACACAGAAGACAAGCAAGTATAGTACAATTTTACATAGGTATATATGAATGTATATGTATATATATGTGTGTATGATTATAGAATCTATATCTCTCTATATATAAAGTGTATATATATTTGAGTGTATATATATATATATATATACATATATATATTTGAATTGCCAATCAATTATTCACTTATTTTTTGGAGTGAGATATGCTATTGCAAATTCCATTTAAAAAAGAAAGCTATCCATTATTTTTTCTATATTGCTCATATATTCTTTTCTCAAAATTTTCATTTATTTTTTGAATCTCTTAGAAAAATGTGTTGTAATTCCATGTCATCATAAAATTTCATAAATCCTCTGTCTTATCAAATATCCAATCATTTTTCTTTATTTTACAGGAATTATTCAGAGATATCTGAATTCATTTACTAGATCTAAAAGCTGTATTTCATTCTGTTTAAGGAAAATTAATTTTTTTTCTCTTTATTTGAATTTCTAGCACTCAGGTTAGCATCTGGCAAAGAGGGAACTCTAAATAAATCTCTATTTCCTGACTGACTGATGACTTGTTGGGCATTAGTTGAGTGAGGAATTGTATTTCTAGCAGACAGTTTCTTTTTTATTTGTTTGCTTGTTTTATACAGGATTTAGGCCTTTACTCATAAGATAGATGCCACAGAGGAATAGAGTTAAGAGACAAAACTGATTAAGGAACCAAATTGCTTCTTGTTTCTCCAGCTCCATGATAAGAACAGGGAGCATTTATTTTTCTCTGGAAGATTCTGGCTTCTGGCTTATTGTTTCTTCAAGTGTAAATAAGATTGATGGAGGAAGGTAAGATCTTGTTGGGCTGTAGGGGAACGGTTTTGGACTTCATTTTCTATTTAGAGACACTCTGTATATTATAGCTCCATAGAATGATGAAACAATTCTCCAAGTTAAACATCACTTCTAAACTGAAACTAAGGCCCCACCTCTATCTAGCTCCACCCCCATATTGAGACTATATGATAAAAACAGAAAGAGAGGAAAGAAAGAGTGAGATCCTTCTCACCCTGGGGACAACTGGATCCTAAATTTGCAAAAAGTGGAGCAGAAATACTAGGTGAGGACAGAAAGTCCAGTAATGGGACTGGCCATTTGGGATTACTCACAAATAGGGTAGGGATCTCTTTTTGGGTAATAGCTAGAGGGAGCAAGGAGGTAAGCATATTAACCATAATAAAAGAATAAGGAAAGAGAGGAAGGTAGAGGACTAAAGGGAATCTCTTCCCCGTCCAGTTACGTGGGGATCTCTTGTGAAAATGTTAGAAATTAGTAGTTTTACATACTTGCTAGAATAGGGAGAAGATTTTTCCTAGTATAGGTAAAATTTGAAAATTGCTCATTTGCTGCCCCTCCATTTTATCCATTATCACAAGCAACTTCACTTTTTACAAAAATTTATAGCTATATGTCATTAAAAATGGAATTTGTGCATTTGTTAAGAGAAGCATTAAAAAGTGTATTTTTGATATTCTTCTTTGATTTGCAATTTAGGCATTAGCTTGACTTGTTTTTTTCTTTATCTGAGGTTTATCCTTTGATAGTCCTTCTAGGATGCAAGGTAGGGTCAATATGATAGTGATTTCTTATGATGAGGGGATAAAGAGGAAGAGAAAAAGCTTTCTCTTTCCTTAAGCAACCCTGCCTTCATCCTCCAATCATTTCCAAATCCCAAACAAGACCAGATTTGATATGGTTAATAAAAGATTTGTAAAGCTAGGTCAATGGGATGGGGTTAGGGGTAAAGATCTGTAGTGAAGGGATAGAAAAGGGAAATATAAGTGGGACATGAGTGTAATAGAGTACAGATGAGATGAATTGGGGTAAATGGAAATAGAGATTTAGTTAAGAGGATTCAAGATATTAAAAAATGAAGAGCTGTTATCTCCCAGGGTAAGTCACAGATTGTCATTTTAAAATTTTGTTTATTTTATTTTAAATGTAAGAAATAAAATACATTTCCATATTATAGAAGAGTGAAAAAATATTACTGTACATGAAACTCCAAATCCAACTTTTCTATTCCTTTTAAGTATATAATAAAGATATTACATAATTATCTTTTTTCTCTTTGTTTTCTTTCCTCCACCTCCTCACCCTACAGATGACTGCCTCTTCTCTACATTGTTCCTGGTCATCCCAAGGGAAGATGTCTCATGCTGTGATGTGGACTTTCTTATTTCTCCTTTTCCTGGACCTGACTAACTTATCTCAAGCCCAAAATTTCTGGCATCGCCATGTAGACTATCCCAAGACCAAAGTCCCAGAAAAGAAACGTGACTACTGTAATATGATAATGCAGAAAAGAGAACTGAATAAGGGTAGATACTGCAAGCAATCGAACACCTTCATTCATGAGAGGTACAACAAAATCAGAAAAATCTGCAACTCATCAAAGTTTTGTGAAACTTCCACTGAGGAAGAGTGTCGTGAAAGCCCACTCTTAATGAAAGTGACATATTGCCTTACAAAATCATATGCCCAGACCCCTAATTGTGGATATAAGGCAAAGACAGATTTTGTAAGAATCAAAGTATTGTGTCTGAATGGAGAACCTTTAAGTCTTGTTAGCTAGACTTATGCTTTCCCCCAGTCTCCCACATGATAGCTCCACCTTTGTCAGAGACAAAGAATATAAACTGAATCAGAGAGAAAAGGCATAGAGACCCAATCACTTCTCCACTGAGATGTTGAAATGACATTCAGGTACAGGTCTGACTATGTCAGATCTTATCCTTGCCAAAATGCTTCTGGGATAAAATATAAACTCTTCTGTTCAACATTTAAAACTCTTCATTTTCTGGCTCCAGATTAACTTCCTCTTCACATAACTTCCCTTCTTATTTTAGTTCCATCCAAATTGGAGTTTATTTGTTCTTTTTTTAAGGCAATAGTCTGTCTTTCATCTTTATACCTTCATACTACATTGAAACTATCCTGCTTTTCAAGTTTCCTTGCTTTCTTAAAAACCTTCGATTTTTTTCTTCTGGTGCTACTGTTTCTCCCTCCAAGTTTACTTTTGCATTTTTAATGAAGTTTGGATCGGAGGAAAGCCCATAAGTTTTTTTGTGTTTTTTTTTTTTGGCAAAGCAATTGGGGTTAAGTGACTTTATTAGGGGTCACACAGCTAGTAAGTGTTAAGTGTCTGAGGCCAAATTTGAATTTATCAAGGCTAGTAGTGCTCTATCCACTGTGCCATTTAGCTGCTCCAACCCCAAAGACTTTTGAGTGTGCTACCTATAAATTTTTGTATTCAGTGACGTCTTTGTGTCTTTTCTCTCCCATAAAATGTTAGTTTCTTTATAACAGACTTTTTTGGTCTTGCTATTACTAGCACCCAACACAATGCCTGAAACTTAATAAGTGTTTAATAAATGCTTGGTTGATTGAATTACTTATTTTTTTTGTTATTTTTTAATTATAGCTTTTCATTTACAAGATATATTCATGGGTAATTTTTCAGCATTGATAATTGCAAAACCTTTTGTTCCAATTTTTCCCCTCCTTCCCCCCCCCCAGATGGCAGGTTGACCAATACATGTAAAATATGTTAAAGTATAAGTTAAATACAATATATGTATACATGTCCAAGCAGTTATTTTGCTGTACAAAAAGAATAGGACTTTGAGATAGCATACAATTAACCTGTGAAGGAAATCAAAAATGCAGGTGGACAAAAATAGAGGGATTGGGAATTCTATGTAGTGGTTCATAGTCATCTCCCAGAGTTCTTTCGCTGGGTGTAGCTGATTCAGTTCATTATTGCTCTATTGGAACTGATTTAGCTCATCTCATTGTTGAAGAGGGCCTCATCCATCAGAATTGATCATACAGTATTGTTGTTGAAGTATATAATGATCTCCTGGTCCTGCTCATTTCACTCAGCATTAGTTCATGCAAGTCTCTCCAGGCCTTTCTGAAATCATCCTGCTGGTCATTTCTTACAGAACAATAATATTCCATAACATTCATGTACCACAATTTATTCAGCCATTCTCCAATTGATGGGCATGCACTTAGTTTCCAATTTCTGGCCACTACAGAGGGCTGCCACAAACTTTCTTACACATACAGGTCCCTTTCCCTTCTTTAAGATCTTTTTGGGCTATAACACTGCTGGATCAAAGGGTATGCACAGTTTGATAACTTTTTGAGCATAGTTCCAAATCGCTCTCCAGAATGGCTGGATGTTGAATTACTTATTGATACAAACATTGAGGTGTGGTTGTATGGACTAGGAAAAAGGCACCTAGATGCCCATACATTCTGATGCTAAACTTAAGAGTTGAAGTCTTTGTAAGCAGAATATTCCTTTTGAAAAGTTAAGATCTGCCCTTCCCTGCTTTTCCCAGTTTCTGATGACATTTGTTTAAAACAAAAGTTTTTCTCTGGACATGTAAAGGGAACAAAAATTTTGTTGCAGTGACAACACTGTAAGATAAAGGCTTCCAGCATCCATTTGCTCCCTCAATTGTTTCTGAATCTCACTTTGTGGCTTATTAAAGTTTCAGTCATTTGCATGGTTCTGGAACAAGCTGACAGGGAAATGATGGGAGTTTAACAGAATTCAAATGTTTTTAGAGTCATGATTTGGAATTCCTGTGTCCTGGGCCCCTTTTTCAGGGGGTGAGGGTGGAGGGGGGGAATGGGAGTGGAGTGCTTCAACAAGTCTGTCCTAGCTAATTAAGGTCATTATGGGAGAAGACTGGTCTTTACTAAAATGCTAAGTTTCTTAACCTTGCAAGGAACCCTTTTACAGGCAGGTGAAACTAAGGACTCTTGCTTAGAATTTTTTTAAATAATAGAAGGAAATGTTAAATTCAGTTAAAGATGAATGAAAATAAAGATATATTTTTCCTTCCAAGTTAAGATGCTATGAAATGTATTTGTGGATCTCAGATCAAGAATCCTTGCTCCAGAGAATCTTTTCATATCCACAAATTATTTATTTCTTCCCCTGACCCTTCTCCAGTTCCTGGGCAAGGAGAGGAGCTAGAAATGATATGAAGTAGGGTATCCTGAAAAAGTGAGCTGGAGACCACCACAGATATTGGATTCTGAGTTTGACAGCTTAGATCAAAAGGGTCAATCTACTGAGTGAATGCCAATTAGGTGGTGCAAAAGATATAGTGTCAGCCCTGGAGTCAACCTGAAACACTGTGACCAGGAGCAAGTTCCTTAACCTGTGTTTACCTCAGTTCCTCATCTGTAAAATGAGTCAAAGAAGAAAATGACAAAGCACTCCAGTTTTTTTCCCAAGAAAACTCCAAATGAAATCACAGAGAGTCAAACATGACTAAAGTGACTCAATAATAGCAACATGTCAATAGAGAATCTTTATGGGGAGTACTTAGATATTCTACCACCATGTTGGAGGCTTGGGTCAAAAGTCATTCACATTATCCTCATTATAATCCTGTTCATTCTTACTTGTAAGTGGTATTGAAGAAGGGGAATTTTGGAGATTGATACACTTCCTGTTGTCCAGCAGAGGGGTATAGAAAAATATCTTAATAGTCATCTGATGGTCTGTTTTTTTTCCTTCTGTGCTTCTGGGTTTCTTTGTATGTGTAACCACACCAAAAAAAAAAAAAAAAAAAAAAAAAAAAAAAAAAGTTAAAAAGGCGTTGTTTAAGTACCCCCATCTTAAGTGTGTTGATCTAGTAAAAACATTCCCCTTGAGGAAGCAGCCTAGTAACAGATATCAGGTCCAGCAAATGGCAGCAACTTCTCAGCAAAGCCCCAGAAATGACAATGTTAGCATATGGCAGTAGCAGCTCCAAAGGAATGCTGTAAAGTTTGAATAAAGGAGCAGCAAGGCAAACCAGTTGCTTAGACATACATGCTTAACAGTGAGAGTTGACCATGTAGTCAGTCAGTCAGCAAGCATTTACTGTGTCAGTTATTGTGTAAGCACTGGAGATGCAAAGAAAAACAAAAGCATAGTATTTGCCATCAAGGAGTCCATATTTTAATGGGAACAATGATAAAATAGTAATGTGTGTGTGCATATATCTATCTATATCTATATCTATATAGATATAGATATAGATATATGTGCAGATAATTCTCATTTTAAATTCACATCATGTAAATTTAATTATGTGAATTTGATGATTATGTAAAGTATTTGGAAAGGGGTCAGCATTCCAAAAAACACCTGTTAACTTTACTGTGCTCTCTCTGTTCTCTCCTGCCCCTTGGTTCCATAATTTGTAACTTCCTATTTCTATACAAAAAAAAAAAAAAAAAGGAAAAAAAAGAAAAGAAAAAGAAAAAAAAATCTTTCAATTGAAAGTAGAAGAATGGACATGGCTCCTGTAGAGGCCACTGGATGGAGGCTTGGCTTGAGACCTCTACTACTGAGAGAGGAGAACTCTGGCCCTATACTGCTCATCCACACTCATGTCTGGTCCACACGACTATGTTCTGTCTATCTGTCTTTTGTGCTTGTCCCCAGGCCCTCCGTTCTCTCTTGCCCATGTCCAAATCCTGCACCTACATGTCTGCCTCCATATTTTCTTCTTCTTGGTTTCTGCCAAGCTCCTATATAGCTGGCTTCAGCCAGCATGCTCCAACTTCTTGCTCTCATTTCTCTGTCCCCAGCTCTCACATGTCCTTGAGTTGTGTGACAGCAAGCACATCCCCCCTGCCCTTATTCCTCCCTCCCTCTCTCCCTCCCTCCTTTCCTCACATTGGTCAAATTCATAAAACATAAAAATTCCTTTACATAGAGGAATTTTCCTCTATCTTCTATCCTGCTTAGAAAAAAGATGGTCCATGGAACAGTCTATTCACATAAATTGAGAACTGTTTCTTTGTGTGTATATATGTAGCTAAATTCTTTCATGGAAACCTTTTTGTGTATGTACACTTAACTCTAGCTCATCAGAAATTTAAAAAGGTTTCTCTTAACCGTGCAATAGATAAGATTTTGACCTTTAACTATCAGACATTCCAGAAGCAGGATTCTAAAGTCTCTCCATGGATTAGCATCAAGCAGAGAAAATCCTAGTATGCTTGAGGGACTGTTACTCCCTTAACCAGTACCTTTTCTCCTTTCCTCTCTTCTCTTCTTAGGAAAACTAAACATTCTTAAATTCTTCAATCAAAGTTTATAGTTTCAACAAGAATCCAGCTAAAAGTAAAAAGTAAAAAAAAAATCACAATTACTAGCTTATATATTAACACTCCACTCATAAGTATTTAGTAGGTGAAGATATATAGAAAATAATGCTTATTAGAGAGCAAAACAGCATCTTAGAAGAAAAAAAGTATCACCAAGTTCATATGCTAAATCTGATCTCGTTTTAAAGTAATGCTTTATTGAGAATCTTTTTAATATTACAAAAGTGCCATTTATAAATACATTTTACATATATATATATATATACAAATATAAACACACATGCATACATATATAAACATATATAACTTTCCCCTTTTTCTTTGACTTCTTTGGAACATATGTATAATAATAGTATTATTGAATCAAAGCATATATACAATTAGTAATTTTTTTTCTAATTCTCAGCTCTCCCAGTAGTGAAGTGTTTTTATTTTTACACAGTTCTACTGGAATTGGCCATTAATCCTTTGTCACATTTGTCCATCTGATGGATGTAAGTTGCAAACTCAGAATTGTTTCAAAATGCATTTTCCTTATTTTTTGGAACTGATCTGAAAAAATTATTTCCTATGATTGTTGGGACTTTATTTCTTCACTTCAAAACTTGTCATTTAATATACTTTAAGTATGTTTCTATCAGGGAATGGCTTTTTTCTATCTTTTGCATAAATCCCCTAGATATCATAGATATCAGACTTTCCATAAATTTTTTTGCTATAATTCTCTTGCTTTAGAGTTTCTCTCTAAACTCTAGCTGCACTGATTTTGGCTTTGCCTAAGGTTTTCAGTTCGTATAAAAAATGATTTTTAAAATTTTACCTTCTGTGGTTACTTCTATACCTCCTTTCTTTAAGAAAACTTCTAGCTGAAGTTGTGTAAGGTACTTCCTATCATTGTCTTCTGTGTGTGTGTATGAGACCTTTTTATATCTGGCCATATATTCATTTGGAGTTCATTGTGGTACATGGTGTAAAATGTTGCTCTAAACCTAAATTTGCCAAACAGTAAAACTGAATTCATTTGTAGGAGCATTCTTCAGATTTCTCTTGGAAATTACTTATTCCTAGGTTATCAAGATTTCAAATCACCTTGCTCTACTGATCTATACTCCACAGATTTTTGATACATCAACTGAGAAGGACTGTTAATGAATAGGCAGGGATAGCAGCAGCACAAAACATCAGCTGACAGATTGACATCAAAGGAAAAGACTAAAGTCATCTTTAACAATGTACTTCAGAACAGCAGAAGTATTCCAATTTAAAATCAGTTTAGATTATGGGCACAAGTAACCATGAACAGCTACCTCAAGAAGCATTCATAAAATCCCTTTATTGCAGCAGAGAAAGATCATTAATACTATAAAGAGACACATTTGATGAGTGCTTAGGGATCTGGAATGTTTAAGATAATGAACTATAGGAAAGTTAACAGCTTGCTTTGGTATTTGGTATTTGACCTCTGCAAGTTCTCTACATTCATGAGAGTATAGGACACAATTTAAAATAATAATTATAATAATAAGTGCTTATAAATATGATTCTGGTCCATCAACAATAGGAAGCTAAGTCATGTTTTGTATTTACTGTTTAATAAAAAAGTAATATATATAAAACATTTAACATTTGTAAATCTGTGCTAATAAGAGAGCCTGAAATATATAAATAAAACATGTAATATATATAATGTGTAATATATGTATACATGTATACATACATGTATACATATATATTTTTAAACGAAAGCCTTTATGATTTTACAAAATTTACAGAATTTTGTATTTCTGAACAATAATTCAGAATGGTGTCTAGATTTAGAGAGTACTTCTGCTGAAAAAGAACAACCAGAATTTAAAAATTTAACTCTAAAACTTGTCCTAGCATTAGGACCTATTAAGGGACCACCTAGTTCATTTTCTTATGGCTAACTTTGGAAAAATGTATTCCAAATTTTGTTTATCTGCCTAGACTCAGTCTAATTTTTAGGTATCAGTTTTGAATTAAGTGCATAATCTGTCTCTTATTTCCCTGTGACAATCACCAAGGAATCATCAGTTTCAGTCTATAGTATATCTGGAGAGGAGAAATTATGTTAAGCGTAACCTAACTCAGGGTTGGAATTTAGGAAGAAGCCTAGAATATTAGAACTTAAAGTACTAAAAGATTTCCACAAAAAAAGAGTCTAGATCAACAGATCTTGGGATCTGATAATAATAATAATAATATATTAACTTTTGTGTATAGAGTATTTTAAGATATGTAATTTCTTTATAGTAAAGTTATGAGAGTAATTATGCAAGTATATTTATTTCACATGTGAAGAAATGGTCAGAGAGAATATTGTAGCCAAGGACTCTGAGGTCAAGAGGTCTCAAAGAAAATGAGAAGAGTAAGGGGTTGAATTGGAGCTGTGATGGTTCTTGTTTGAGAGAGGAATTTCTGTTATTTCTAATTGAAACCTCCCTCCATCATTTTCTCTGTTGTTTGGAAAGTATTTGATTTTTTTCTTCATGAAATGAATGTAAAAGAGGAAAAAATAGAAGAAGCAAAACTAGTTGAGGAAATAAGGAGCCCTATTTCCAATTTCTTATTTTTTTTTTTAACTGCATCATGCTGTTGTGGTTCAGAAATTAGGAGAATTTTATTTCTGCCAAAAAGACTGGATTCTGACTTTTTTTGTCCCACGTGTGGATGGAGGGTGGGTGGCTAGTGATGTTGGGATGAAGAGAAACTGGGCTTGAATTTAATTTTCAATTTAGAAAAACCTCTACATTTTAGAGCCCCAAATAATAATGAGATGTACATTATTCCTAAACTGAAACTATGGCCACACCTCTATTCAGCTCCACCCACATAGTGAAACTATATGATAAGGAGCACATTCAGAAGGAAGAGAGACCAAGGCTCCTTTCCAGCTCTGGAGCCTATTGGATCCTAAATCAACAGGAGGCAGAACCGTGGTGCTGGGTGAGGACAGAAAGTCCAAAATGGGTTTGGCAATTTGAGATTATCCACAAAAGCTGTGAGGGGGGGAGGTTACCAAAGGGAGTGGATGAGGAGTGGAGTGTGGGTGGGTGAGGAGTGAAGAAGCAAGAGTGAGTCAATAGAATGAATGTAATTACTGTAACAAAAGGATAAAGAAAGGGGGAAAGGAGGGGAGGAAGCTGTAGTATTATTCTATAATAGAAGGCTTAAGGAGATTCTCTCAATCCCTTATTACATGAGGAACTTGATTCCTGTGGGTATTAGGAACTGATAGTTTTACATATATGTTAGATTTCTTTTCCTAAAGTCAGGGTTTCTAAATGACATCTTTATACCCCAGGCAAAATTTGAAAGTTGTTCATCCATCCCACCATCTACAATATGCCAGTGTCCAATATCACATGAAAAGTCAAGTTAGTCTTTTCACAAAATTAACAGCAACATGCCATGAAGAGTGGAATGTGTATTTATAAAATTTAGCATTAACCTTATTCTCTGAATATTGCAGCTTAAGCAGCAGCTTGAATTGTCTATGTTTGGTTTTAAAATATTAATAATAGTTTATAAAAGCTAACATTTATATAGTGCTTTACTATTATTACCCACATTTGAACCTCACAACAACCCTAAAAGGTAGGTGTTTTTTATGCTTCCTCATAGTTACAGAAGAAACTAAGACAAGTAGAATTTGTTACTTGCCCCAGAATCACACAGCAAATAAGGCGTCTGTGTCCAGATTTGAATTTAGGACTTCCTGACTCCAGGCATAAATATCTATACATTTATGATAGTCTTTTTTGGGTGCAGTGCTAAGATTAATATGATAGTAATCTCTATGGGGTAGTAATGTAAAACAATAGAGATGAGATAAAACCATAGTGAGGAGTGGAGATAGAGTGGAGAGTTTCAGCCATGAAGGATATGCATCTGGCATCCCACAGTTAAGTTGCATTGTCACTTTCTACTTCTTTCCATTGTTCCTGTGCAGGTCAAGACCAGATGGCTAATGTTGTGAGGTGGATTTTTTTCTTGTTCTTCCTCCTGGACCTGACTAATTTCTCCCAGGCTCTGGACTTCTGGACATACCATGTGGACTACCCCAAGACCAAAGTCGAAGGATTATCACATGAGTACTGTAATGTGATGATGAGGCAGAGAAGGATGGTTGTACCTGGTCGCTGTGTACATTTTAACACCTTCATCCACGAATCAAACAGCACCATCCTAAACATCTGTGCTAATCCTGAGCCTTGTCTTAGTACCATTTGGACAAAATGTAATAAAAGCCCCCGTACACTTAAGGTGACATATTGCTTCACAAAATCTTATGCCCGGCCCCCTAATTGTCAATACAAGGCAAAAGCCAATTTTTCAATTATCAAGGTAATTTGTGTGAAGGGAGTTCCTGTTTACATGTTCCAAGCCTAAGCCTTCCATATGGTCATCCCCATCTCTGTCAACTTTTCCTCTGGTTTTACTCTTTTTTTCCTCCTAGATATCTGGAAGACCTCATTGTTCCAGGTTTCAACCACCTGCTTGAATTTTTTATCTTCCCCCTTATTCCGATAAAATATAATCTTCTTAAAGGAAGGAATTCCTCTTCTTTTGTTTTTTAAATCTTCAGAGCTTGGCTGCTAGGTGATGCAGTGGATAGAGTACAAGGCCCCAAGATGGGAAGGAATAAATCTAAGTTCAATTTGACCTCAGACTCTTATTAGCTATATGATCCTGGGCAAGTCACTTAACCCTGTTTACCTCAGTTCTTCTGTAAAAGAATCTGGAGATGGAAATGGCAACCCACTCCAGTATCCCTGCCAAGAAAACCTAAATGAAGTTACAGAGAATCAGTTGAAATTTTTAAAATTACTTAACCTTTAGGGCTTACCATATAGTAAGCATAAATAAATAAATGATAAATGTTTAATTAATTGATTCTTTATCTAGCTAATTTTAATGGCGTCATAGTTATTAGAATAGAGTGTTAGAATTAAAGACTTCAAAACAGCTCAATCTTACTGCCTTTCATATTTTATTGAGGGGGGTCTTCCTACCCCACCAATTCTGAGAGCGTTCAGTGTGATTTTTTTTAAGGGGGGTAATGTCTTTCAACTTTTATTTTTATTTTCAGTTCCAAATGTTCTCCCTCACTCTACATTCTCTTTCACCCACTGAAAAGGTGAGAAATATGAAACTCATTTTACATATGAAATCATGCAAAACATATTTCCATATTAGCCAGGTTCAATCATTTGTAAGAGCTCTTGGCATTTAATTTCTCCCCTTATTTTCTCTTGTCTCCTCAAAAATAGATAGAGTCATGGAGTAAGGGGCAAAAAGATGTTGATATGATAATCTATTCTGGAAGGGCTTTTACTTTAGAGATGTTGTGTACCCCAGGTATTTTGGATATTGGTTTCTTTTCCTCAAAATTTCACTTTCAGTAAATTTAGTTGTCCTGATTCAACTTTCCATTCACTTCCTCTCCTCTTGTCATGGAATGAAAAATAACTCTACAACAGATACAGAAAGATGTCCTTAAGGGGGAAACAGGACATGTCATCTCATCCCTAAGACCTGAATAACCTTCCTTGATTTAGATTATGGAAACATTCAATTGTCAAAAAAATTCTTTTCAATTGCCATGTTGCAAAAAGAAAAAGAAAAAAAAAGTAAAAAATAACATGCTTCAATCTGTACTCAAAGTTCATCAGTTTTTTTCTCTGGAGGGGAATAGCATTTTTCATTATGAGACCTTTGGAACTGAGTTGAATCATTTTGTTGCTCAAAGTAGCTAAGTCACAGTTGATCACTGTTAGAATATTGTTGTTGAATTATCATATAATGAATGAATTGTATGAATTCATGTCCAGTATTCTGTTTATGCTCACTCCATAAATGATATTTCTAAATCATATTTCTGACCCTTGCTCAAAAAATGTTCAGCAGTTCCCTATTGCCTCTGGATAAAATATGAACTCTTCTGTTTGAGATTTAAAGCCCGTCACTATCTATCTTCTGCTCATTTTCCCCTTATTTATTCATCTGTAAAATAACCGGGAGAAGGAAATGGCAAATGATTCCAGTGTCTTTGCCAAGAAAACCCCAAATGAGGTCACAAAGAGTTGGACATGACTGAAACCACTGATTGATTGAGGTAGAAAACAGAAATTGACAAAGACCCATTTGATACTCATTTGTCCTATTAGTAAGCTTGAGTTATTTTCATTAAATTTTATGCTGGTCTCTGGACAATTGGTCATGCCAAAGGGATATACATTAAAGGCTTATTGAACTATCTCCCCATGCAAGTTTAATAACAGCCTTCTGTTGCTTGTCCTAGTCTTTGTTTAAAATACAAAAGAAATGTTTTGTGTGTTTGATCATGCAAGGAGCAGAGGAATGAGTTCTAGTTTCTAGTTGTATATTGTAGTGGTTATAGCTGTCCCTTTATGCTTATTGAAACTTTAAAGTCATTTACATGACTGAAATAAGGTAACAGTGGAATGATAAAACCTTAAAATAATTCAGATTTCTTAAAATTATAATTTAGAATTCTTGCATTCTGGGAAACTAGTGGAGTGGTAGTAACCCTAACTAATACCATTTTAGGAGAGAGGCAATCCTTCAAAAAGTGAGCAGAAAAAATGGCTTAGTGGGAAAATACCTTTTCCTAGGAAGTCAGGGAGGTTTGTATTCCATCTATGATCCATAAGGAACTATCACATGTTTATGGTGATTACAGAAAGAGAAAAGGATGATCCTTTTTTCCTGGTGAGAACTATTATGTTATTTTATTTAAAAGTCCATAAAAATAACTTCATAAAGAAAATCTTATAAAGCAAAGCATCTTAAACTGAGGGTTGTAATCCTATGTGGGGGATTGCAAAATAATGATTTTTATCAGTAAATATTTGATTTGTATACTTATTATATATTTATATACCTATATACTTGGGGTCACATGAACATTTCTTGGGTAAAAAGGGATAAAGAGTGAAAAAAGTTTAAGATTTACTATAAAAAGCATGCAAGAAACTGAAAGATTGTTTCTTATCAATGCCAGAGGAAAATAAATCTCCTTCAAATAGGAAGGAAATAAGAAGAAAATGCTTTCTTTTGAGAATTGTTTCAACTATAATGTTTTAAGGGAAAAAAAACCTCATAAAGAAAATAAAGAAGAATCAACTTGTTATAATGGGAGTCTGAGGTTAATGGTATATGACATTGAATGCATTCAAAATATCATAAATAATTAAGTATCCTTACATTTGTTATTGATTCTTTTTCTTAAAATATATATTTAACAATTTTAATATTTAAGTATAGTAAAAATGAAAGTATTACCAAGAAAGGAGCTAAATTAATGAAAATTATTATAAGTTTATTAATAAATCACATCATACTATAAAATTATTATAGAGCTAGAAGAGTATGATAGAAAATTATAGCAATGAATTAAGCAAAAAGCTAAGATTGATTAATCTACACATGACTATGGTTAGACTCCATTTTACTTTACCTCCACTTAATGCATAAAAATAACACTTTTCTCAACCTGCTACATGCAATTATCTACACTTAAGAGACTGAGGCGTAAAACTGTCAAAACACAAAGCAATTTGTAGAAAAACTAAAACAACACTTCGTATTTCATATCAGTTCTACACCGCTCAAACAATTCCTTTTAGGTCCTAGTTTCCAGAAAGGGGATTATCCTCCTAAGAGTAGTCATTTTCTCCCAGAAGTAGAAATGATCAATTAAGGATCCAAGACTTTCCTGAATGGGGGAAAAAAAAAAAATAGTTTCCAAGGCTGGAAACCAGTCCATCTCAGAATTACTGGTTGGTCAACTGTAATTAGGCTAATAAACATAAAAAAGAAAAGGCAGCTAGGACTTGGAGATCCAGTCTTAGTCCAGGAAAAGACATACACGTTAGCTTCCATGTTAACTAGCTGACAGTTAGCTAGGTGGTATTAGGTCTGTTTCAGAAAGACTTCCTGCATTCAAATCTAGTTTCAGACACTTATTAGCTATGTGACCACCAGCAAGTTACTTGACCCTATTTATCTCAGATCCTTATCTACAAAATAAATTAGAGAAGAAAATGGCAAATCCCTCCAGTATCTCTGCCAAGACAAGCCTAAATCAAGATTTGAAAATTTAGACATAACTAAATATGACTGAACAAAGTTCACAGCCAATAGGCCACTGAGGTAGAGGACTAACCATTTCCTCTCTTCTAAGTGAAGTGAACAGGACCATGAAAACAATGTACATTGTAACAAGATTATCATATGGACTTAACTGTTTTCAACAACAAGGTGATTCAAGGCAATTCCAAAAGACTTGTGATGGAAAGGGCCATCTGTATCCAGAGAAGGGATTATGAGGACTGAATATGGATCAAAGCATAGTATTTTTGTTGTTGTTCATTTGCTTATTTTTTTTCTCACTTTTTTTCCTTTTTGATCTGATTTTTCTTGTGCAGCATGACAAATATAGAAATATCTTTAGAAAAATTGTACTTGTTTAATCTAAATTGGATTTGCTTGCTGATGAGGAAGGGAGAGAGGGAGAAAATTTTGAAATACAAGTTTTCTCAAAGATGAATGTTGAAAACTTTTTATATGTATTTCAAAAAATAAAATGCTGTTACAAGAAAGGAAATATTTCATTCTCCAGAAATATACCATTCCATTTCTTTTGCTTTCACCTTTAGGTCAGAAATCATGACATTTTGGAATTACATAGGTATCTCACATGTAGCATTGGTACCTTTTTGGTGAAGCTAGCAGCCAAGTAACAAGCATTTATTTAGTACTTACTATGTGCCAGGCATTGTTCTAAGCACTAGAAGTACAGAGTAAAGATAGTTTCTACTCTTAAGTAATTTATATTTTAATGGGGGTGGTGGTGGTAGTACATAACACAAACAAGAAAGCTGAAAAGGTGGTGGTGGAGAAAGATAGAAAAGGAACCCATGTGGGGGATAAGGTATCAAAAGTAAAGAATTAGAAACAGAATGGAAAGGGAAGGAAATGAATGGTAGCTAGCCTAGGTCCTGTCACCAAAATGGAGGTCCCTGGAGGAAATCACCAAAGGGAGGAGGCTGAAAGAAAAGAGATTCCTAAGTGAGAAGACTTAAGGCACAAAAGGACATTCTAGATGTGATATGGAGAAAGGTCTTGTAGATCAGGAAAAGTGTCACAGAAAGACAAAGTTCTTAGTTTTCAAAAAATGATCTTGAAAATCTTAACTAATTAGAACCTGTTTTTTAGAACTATATTTCAAAAATCATAAATGAAAATGACAAAATAATTAATTGTCCCAGTTTTGTTTTTGTTTTTGTTTTTCATGTCCAATGACAGAACAAATAAATAGGGAAGAAAAAAATCTAGTCCCCAATATCTTGCGAAGTATAAGCAATCAAAATGTATATTCTTTTGGGCAGAGCACCCACATGTAAGGGAATAACTCTCTACATGTACAAAAGTAGAAGGGGGGTGGATCTTTGACTTACTGTAAAACTATATGAGCAATTTTATAAGAATTTAGCAGGGATGCAAAAGCAGAGCATTCCTAAGGTCAAGAAAAGGCTTTCTTTTTGGAGGGGCAAGTTTCACACCTGTTATGTTGATGTGGGCAAAAGTTATATCTTGAGCCAAAGAATGGTCTGATAAAGAATAGGATCATCATTTGGCATGAAGAGAGTAGTAATAACAGATAGAAATGAGAAATAACTGAGTCATACTCTGTTACCCTATTTAGGGTTTTCTAGGCAAAGATACTTGTCTTCTATTCAAAGAAAATTGATTATCTTTTTGATTAAATGAAACCAAGGACTTCAGAATAATACAGTCAAAATATTTTCTCCTAAGACTTATAACACAATTGAGATATTGGTGCATATATTTCCATTAGATATTGTAGACTGTTCTCGTTCTTGTCACATCATTCTGTATCAGTTTATGTAAATCTTCCCAGAGTTCTTTGAATACCTCTCTACAAGATTTAATTATCTATTCATCATTTGATTGACATCAGCTTTGTTAAAATGTTTTTGCTACATCAAAAAGTGCTGCTGTATTTTTTTTTTTGACATAAGTATTCTTTCCCTTTGTTTTTCATAGCTTTATGATAAGGTGTTATGTTAGAATTCTTACAAGGTGCTAAGTCACTGGAATGGATATAATTAATTTAGCATGGTACTTAACAATTCTCTAGTTCAGTAATGTATTTACTAGAATTCCATGAGATTCACACTTTTAAGAGAGCATACTTTTAAGGAGCTCCCACAAACCCAGGGAGTACCCACAAGCCTACTCTCTAAGAGGAGGAGTCTGATTCATTCCCACATCTACCTTTGCGCTGGCTGGAGACAGTGGAGAAGACTAGAGGCTGGAAACTGGAGGACTAACCTTTGGATTTGAAGACATTCGTTTAAGAGCTCTAGGGAGTCAAGAAGAGAGATAGGCCTCTACTAAAGCTAACTAGGCCCCAGGAAAAGATTCAGGGTTTTGAAGGACACAATATAGGATCTGGACTTTAACTCCTGGCTGCATTTTGGGATTATTGAACTGAATTGAAAAGAAGGCTGCCTCCAGAAGCTCCCCAAGAAACCTGCTCACAGAGAAGATTATATTTTAGAGAAAGAGAACATTACAGTGTTACCATTATGCTAAAATGTGAGTAAATTTTTGTGACTTTGGGGGATATAATTATAAATTGTTTTCCATGTTGGTTAGACCAATTCACAGTATCAGCAACAATATATTAGTGTGCCTGTTTTCACATAGCTCTTCTAATGGATGTGAGAGTGGGATGGGGTAAATCTCAGAGTTACTTAATTTATACTTCTCTAATTATTATTTGCAACATGTTTTCATATGTTTTGATATTTCATCTTCAGTCATATCCTTTGATCATTTATCTATAAGGGAATTGCATTTGTTATTATGTATTCATATCAAATCCCTACACATTTTTGATTTAGTTGTTTCATTTATATCCAATTCTACATGGCCTCTTTCAGTGGTTTTCTTGGCAAAGATACTGAAGTATCTTTCTTCTCCAGCTAATTTTTCAGATGAAGAAACTGAGGCAAAGAGGATTTGTCCAGAATCATACAGACAGTATCTAAAGCCAGATTTTAACTTGAGTCTTCCTGATTCCAAGCCCAGTGCTCTATCTACTCTACTATCTCTATATATTTTGGATAATAGACCTTTTATCAGTGGAATTTGCTACAAAAATTTCTATATTTAACCATGACTCTTCCAATATTGATTTTTGGGTTGTTTTGGTGAAAAAAGTTTTTCAATTTTGTGTAAGCATCAAAACTGTCTATTTTATCTTTTAAGACCATCTCTATTCTTTGCTTTGTCAAGCTATCTCTCCCGTTCAGATTAGTGAAACGTTTTTCTTTTTCTCTAATTTATTGATGATATGACTTTTCATATTTATGTCATGCATCTATTTGGAACATGATGAATTGTTAATCTAACCCTAATTTCTATCAGGCTACTTATTTTTCTCAGGAATTTTATTGTCTAGTGAATCTTTGTGCCAGTAATCAGGATATTTGATTTTAAAGTACACACTGCTACTATATTTGTTTCTCAGTCTTAGGTATTGAATCTGTTCAATTGATTCCTCTTTCTATATTTGGTAGTTTTGATGATTATTGTTTATAATTCAGTTTTAAATCTGTCACTACTAAGTTCCTTTTCTTCCACTTTTTTTATTACTTTTCTAGGGATTCTTAAACCTAATTTTTTTTTCTCCAGATGATTTTTCTTAAGATTTTACTTAGTTTCTGGGACACTGATACATTGTTGGTGGAGTTGTGAAAGAATCCAGCCATTCTGGAGAGCAATTTGGAACTATGCCCAAAAAGTTATCAAACTGTGCATACCCTTTGACCCAGCATTGCTGTTATTAGGATTATATCCCAAAGAAATACTAAAGAGCGGAAAGAGACATATATGTGCCAAAATGTTTGTGGCAGCTCTTTTTGTTGTAGCTAGAAACTGGAAGTTGAATGGATGTCCATCAATTGGAGAATGGTTGGGTAAATTATGGTATATGAAGGTTATGGAATATTATTGCTCTGTAAGAAATGACCAGCAGGAGGAATACAGAGAGTCTTGGAGAGACTTGCATCAACTGATGCTGAGTGAAATGAGCAGAACCAGAAGATCACTATACACTTCAACAACAATACTGTATGAGGATATATTCTGATAAAAGTGGAAATCTTCAACATAAAGAAGATCCAACTCACTTCCAGTTGATCAATGATGGACAGAAACAACTACACCCAGAGAAGGAACACTGGGAAGTGAATGTAAATTGTTAGCACTACTGTCTATCTACCCAGGTTACTTATATCTCCGGAAGCTAATAATTAATGTGCAACAAGAAAATGGTATTTACACACATATATTGTATCTAGGTTATATTGTAACACATGTAAAATGTATGGGATTACCTGTCATCGGGGGGAGGGAGTTGAGGGAGGGAGGGGATAATTTGGAAAAATGAATAAAAAAAAAAAGATTTTACTTAGTTTCAAAAAGCAGGGATGCATGAAGAATGATACTATCCACCATTAGAGAAATAAAAGACAAGTATAGTAAGCATTTACAAAGATGTATATGAATATAGATAAATGTGTATGTTTATATGTGTATGATTATAGGTATCTCTCTATATATAAGTGTATACCTCTGTGTGTATGTGTGTATGTATATGTGTGGTCTATCCACACTTAATTATAGCCTTCTTAGAGGATGTGGGAGAAAGGAAAGGGGAAAAAAAGAATAAAGTAGAGAGTGCACAGCAGAGAATAAAAGAAAACCTACAAAGAAGCAAAGATAAGATGGACAATTCTGAACACATTTATTATAAAAGCTTTCTTGAAATGGAAATTTGTTGTTTTATATTTTGAATCTTCTCATGTTCTGCTATGCACATGATAATTTTTTTTCTTTTTCTATTTTGTTTTTTTCTGTTTTATATTTGTTTTAAATGAATAAAAAATAAAAAGTAACCATTTTCAAATTTGATTGGTAGATAATGAATCTGTACATAATTTAGATAGTACTATCATTTTTATTACATTGGTACAGTCCATCATGAACAATTATTTCTTTAATTATTTAAAATTTCCTTTATTTCTTCAAAGAGTATTTTATAGTTGTGTCACAGAATTCCTGCATGTGTCTGGGTAAGGAAACTCTCAGATTTTGTATATTAATTTTGTATTGATTTCAAATGGAATCTTTTTTCTAATTTTTTTATTGAAGTTGTGGGAATTATATAGAAAGATTGATGATTTGGATTGTTTTATTTTATATTCTATTTTCCTAAATTTATTGTTTCAGATAATCTTTTATCTGGCTCTTTAAAACTATCCATGTAGATTATCATATTTGCAAAAAAAAAAAAAAAAGCATTGATTTTGTTTTATTATTTCCTTAGTTTCTTTTTCTTCTTATAAAGCTAGAATTTTTATTTAAATTTTTTAAAATTTAATTTTGTTTTAAATTCTTTCTCTCTCTCTCCCACCCACTGAGAAGGCAAGACAAATAAAACTCATTACAAATATGTATACTTGTGCAAGACAAATTCCTACATTAGCTATGTTACACTAAAAAGAAAAGGCAGGAAAAAAGGGAAAGAAGAAAACATGCTTCAATCAGCATTCTAAGTCCCTCAGTTCTCATTCTGGAGATTAATAATGTATAATAACATGAGTCTTTTGAAATTGTGTTTCATCTAATGTTGCCCTAATCACCACTATTACTCAATGTTTACTAGAAATGTTACCTTTGGCAATAAGAGAAGAAAAAGAAATAAAAGGAAATAGAATAGGTAATGAGGAAACAAACTATCACTCTTTGCAAGTGATGTGATGATCTATTTAGACAATTCTAGAGAACCAACTAAAAAACCATTTAGAAACAATCAACAACTTTAGCAAAGTTGCAGGATATAAAATAAACCTATATAAATCATTAGCATTTCTCTATGTTATCAACAAAACCTAGCAGTAAGAGATAGAAAGACATCCCACTTAAAATAAATATAGATAATGTAAAAATTTGAGAATCTACTTGCCAAGACAAAACCAGGACTTATATGAACACAATTACAAAACACTTTTCACACAATTAAAGTTAGATCTAAACAATTGAAAGTATATCAAGTGCTCATGGGTAGATTGAGCTAATATAATAAAAATGACAACTCTACCTAAATTAATCTATTTATTCAGTGCCATACTAATCAAACCACCAAGAAATGGCTTTATAGAACTAGAAAATATAACAATTCATCTGGAAGAACAAAAGGTCAAGAATTCAAGGGAATTAATAAAAAATAATGCAAACAAAGGTGTCCTAGTTGTATGAAACATAAAACTATTTAAAACCATTTGGTACTGGCTAAGAAATAGAGCAGTGAATCAGTGAAATAGATTAGATTCACAAGAAAATAGTCAATGACTGCAGCAAATGACTAGTGTTTGAACAACCCAAAGACCCCAACTTTTGGGATAAGAACTCACTACTTGACATAATTGCTAGGAAAACTAGAAAATAGTATGTGAGCAACTAGGCAATGATCAACTTCTAACAGCCTATACTAGGATCAGGTCTAAAAAGATTCATAATTTAGACATAAAAGGTGATACAATAAGCAAATTAAAAGAACAAGGGATACCTTTCAGATCTTTGGAGAAGGGAGGAATTAGTGGCCAGAGAAGAACTATATTCTGGAATGCAAAATGTATAATTTTGAATATATTAAGTTAAAAAGTTTTTATACAAACAAAATCAATGCAGACAAGATTAGACAGAAAAATGGGGGAAAATTTTAACAGCCAGTGCTTCTGATAAAAGTCTCATTTCTAAAATATATAGAGAATTGACTTAAATATATAAGAATACAAGTCATTCCCCAATTGGTAAATGATCAAAGGATATGAACAAGCAATTTTCAGCTGAAGAAATTAATCCAGAACTATTGAACTAGATCACAGCTACATCAATAGTGCATTAGTGAACCTATTTTCCCATACTCCTCCTAGCATTTGTAATTTTTCATTTTCATCATCTTAGCTAATGTGATGTATGTACCTTAAAATTGTTTTAGCTTGTATGCCTATAATTATTGGTGATTTAGAACAATTTTTCTTATGACTATTGATGGTTTGGGCTGGATTTCTCTTGATCCACAACATTCATTATATTTGGTAATTCCTTCTATTTAATCACATTTCAATCTTAGTTTCTGAATAGGAATTTTGTGCTAGATTCAGGTTCAGTCCTACATTTTTCTTTCTTTCTTTTTTTTTACCCCCCCCCCCCCCCCCGAGGCTGGGGTTAAGTGACTTGCCCAGGGTCACACGGCTAAGAAGTGTTAAGTGAATGAGATCACATTTGAACTCGGGTCCTCCTGAATTCAAGGCTCTGCGCCACCTAGCTGCCCCAGTCCTACATTTTTCAATGGAGCTAGCAGGCCCTGCTAAGTCTTTTCTTCTCTGACCTCTGGATTCAATTCTAGGTACTATAATTGGAAACAGGACGAAATCTTCAATAAAGTCTCTGACTTCTGCATCCTCTACTGGTGGATGTCAACCTCAGACCTTTTTTGCCTCTTTGTCAGTCCCCAAATGGTGCTGCCATGGCCATAACAGGTTCCAAACAGGCATCAGAGATTGTGCTAGTTTCAGATTTATTAGAAACACCCAGTCCTGAACTACACAATGAATGACCTCCAGGAGAGTGTTCTGTCCTAGATTGTTTCTCTAATAGGTAAGGAAGATCTTACTGATTTCAGGCCTTGTTTATAAGAGATAGGATAGAATTTAGGTCACAAAGCACTTGCAAGTTTTATGCTTCATTTATCAGAGATTAACCTGGCTTCAGACACCCTGGAATGTATTGATAATGAGCATCCACAAACTTATGGCTATTTTACTATGTAGCTTATCCTGGATTATATGAAAGAGCTTCCTGGTATCTCTCTTTTGTCTTATTGATACATCATACAATCTGATCTAGTTTTAAATATTTTCTTCAGCATTTGTAAGAAAAGTTAAGCTCTTCTTGCATCTTTCATATTACCATCTTAATTGGGACTTGATTTTTAAACTGTCCTTCCCTTGATAAAAATGTGTGTATTTTTAAGGAAAAAAGTGCAGCAATAGGGATAACTAGTAGATCAAGGTCATGGGTGAAGTGAAAATGTGAATGGGAGCAGTGAAAGGGAATATTCTTACCAAGGGATGGAGATATGTGTCTATGGGAGGGAGGGGGTGTTGAGGGAGGGAGGTGGAGAGAAGGAGAAAGAAAAAGAGAGGGCAGAGAGGAAGAAAGACACACACACACACAAAAAGAAAGACAGTGACAGAGAAAAAAAAAGATTTAGAAAATGAGTATAAGTAAAATTGAGAGGAAATGGTTTTTAAAAGTTGCCATGGAGAGAGAAGAGGTTGTCCCCAATTTTACTGGATTAAGATACTTTTTGACATCTTAAGCAAGTAATCATTCAGTTACTCCCTGAAGACCCCTAGGGAAAGAAAATTTACTGCCTCCTAAGTTCTGTTCATTTTTCCTCTAATTTTTAGAAAGTGTTGACTTAAGTAATAATCTGTTTCTTTTGAAAAGTTGTAATGCATTTTTCCTAGTTATCTTCTTGGTTTCATGCAAAACTCTCACTCTTCTCAGCCTTAAATTCCTCTTGTCTTTAAAATCCTAAGTTTGGGGGTCTTTTAATATTTCCACTGGACATTTTAAAAGCCAGGGTCAAAGAATTTGTCCCATTATGTCTGGAGATAGGAATTTCCCATTCTATAGGTAGAGATTTTTTAAGATACAAAATTGGGGAAATACCTAGTCTTGGAGGAACCTACTTTGAGATGAACTTGAAGTTGCGTCAAATGTAGAAGGTAAGATCAAAATTTCACATCTAAATCAGCATTTGAGGATCACTTTCCCCAGGAAAAAAAGAGAGTCCAAGATAGACCTTTGAAAGATTCCCATAATTACAGGGCATGATCTAGATAAAATATATATTAAAGGAGACCTAAAGGAGTGCTAGAGGGGAACATGACATATGCATCTCATGGGCATCACAGAAGATTAAAGATCTTTGGAAAACTTCAGGAGGTATTGGTAGCAGATTAGAAGTAGAAGGGAAACAGACATTGTATTTCACTAGGAAACTATAAGTTCACAAGTGCCAGAAGAGGGTTAGTAAATAATGTACCCTAGTTAGTATCCCTTCCTCTTTTCCCAGTTCAGATTTCACAGTTTTAGATTTTCACTAATAGAATAGAAAGGGTATTAAGTATTATATATCTCTGTCCAGGGAATATTACAACATGAAATACATATGAGCTACATAGATAATAGATATGAGAAAGTGATGCTGAAACAGTGGTGTTCAAACTTTTTAAATAGGGGGCCAGTTCACTGCCCCTCAGACCATTGGAGGGCCAGACTATAGTAAAAACAAAAACTCACAATGTCTCCGCCCCTCAGCCCATTTGCTATTACCCAGAGGGCCGCATAAACGTCCTCATCGGCTGCATCTGGCCTGCAGGCCATAGTTTGAGAACCCCTGCTGGAGACAGAGAAGGACACCCAGTCTGGTAGTTAGTCAGTCTCACAATGAACAATAGAACACAATTTGGTAATGATGTAACAATTGGATAGGAACATGGGTTACACAGGTTTGAGCAGAGGAAGTTGAGGGAGCATTTGATTATCACCTTCAAGTCAATGAAAGGATCCTGAATAAAAGATGATGACCAACACATTTCCATCACAGAGAGGTCAAATTCAATTCAGATAAATACTTATTGAACACTTACCATGGGCATGTCACTGAGGCTATAAAACAAATTGGCCCAGATGTTGTTATCAATGAATTTATAATAAAATAAGGGTTGAAGAAGAGAAGGTATGTAGACAAATATGATAAAGTGAAGATGAAGTGAAGGAGGGGATGGAATGAGCCTTTATTAAGCATCCACTATGTGTCAGGCACTGTGCGAAGTGCTTTATAAATATCTCATTTAATCTCATTTTAACAAAAAAGGGAGAATGTATGTGTGCAAAGCAGAGATGCTCACAAAAAGTGCTATGAAAATTTTTATTAGTTGGAGGGGGGCAGAGCAAGATTAACTGGGTTTTTTTGGAGAATTAAGACTTGAGGGACAAGAATAATTTCACCAGGCAGAGATGGGGCACAGCAATTCTATTCCAGACATGGGGAATCGTGAGAGCCAAAGGAAGTTGATGAGATACTAGATAGTGTTTTGAATATGAATATAATACCTGTTTGACTCCAATATGAGAGTGGATCTGTATTTAGATTTCCATTAAACAATTTGTAATTTTGTCTCATTTTCTTAGCCAAGAAGCCAGAGTGTAATAAGGGTAAGCTTTATTATTATATTAAATTATATTATAATTATTATTTTAAAATGAGGATGGTGCCATTCTGTACTGGGGTGGAAGAAGTGTTGTTCAGATGGTTACTAGGAATGATCAGAACCAGGGGTCTGAGATGTAACTTCTTTTTCCAGGGTTAGCAAGTTGAGCCAAACTACAAACTCTAATGCTTAGTGAAAATCTAAACTACTCATCAAAAAGTCCTTGGCACAATTTTAATGGAGTAGGGGGTGGGTGGGTAGAATCCCAACAGATATTACACTAGGATTAAATATTTATATTTTATTTGGAAGAAAATGGAAAGCAATCAAAGATTTTGGAGAAGTGTACCTTGATAAAGGTTTCTTAGGTAGAAGGGTGACAAATGGATTGGGAAAAGGAAAGCCTTAAGATAGGAAGTTCAGCTAAGAGGTTATTCCAATAGTCTAGGGAAAAAATTATGAGATCCTAAACTAGGTATTGCAGCAGGAGTCCATCATAATGGGTAGATGCAAGTGTGAATTCAAAAAATAGAATTGTCAGGGGTTAACAATTAGAATGCATTTGCAGGTTATAGGAGAATGAAAGAAATGAGGAACAGGGAAGAGACAAAGTTAATTCCAAGGTCTTCAACCTTGGTGGCTAAGGCCATAATAGAAATAGGGAAATTATAGAGGAGAGCTAGGGTTTGGAGAAAGCAAATGGAAAGCTCACTTTAGAGCATATTGAATTTAAAGTGTTGTCAAGTGTTCAGAAGATATCCTTTAGATGCTGGAGATGTGGGACTAAAACCTATAAAAGATATAGAGACTTAGGAATTAATAGAAGTAGCAAATGAAGACTCAGCAGAGGTTGGTATCACACTAAAAAAGATGACAGAGGAGACTAAGGACAGAACCTTGGAGAATACTCATGATTTTTTAAAAAAATAGTTAATTTGATAGAGGGAGATTTAGAAAGACTATTCTGATAAAGGGTGGTTTGACCCAAAGGAAAGGATTACAACAGGTCTGAATTCTCCAATATAAGAGAGAATTCCATCTTTCTCTTGCTTCTTATACCACAGAGCTGAGAGAAATATTTGGGTTAAGGAAGAGTTTGAAGCTGAATGAATGTCCTCTTTCATATTAAAATTGACAAAAACAAAAAGGCAAGTAAAAATACCCAAAATTTTTATTCTGAGAAAATCTAAAATATTTTTGTATAGAATTGATTGTATAAATCCCAGTTCTTATTCCTTCTAGTGGAGTACTGGGGTCAGGTCTTGAACTATGGATAATATGTAGCTCTTGGCAAAAGATTCCTTTAAAAAAAAAAATCACAAAATCCTAGAGCTAAAAAGTACCTTAGAGATCTTCTAGTCAAACCTTCTGCTATAATACATACAATATATATCTTATAAATATACAACACATGTATATATGTATAACCTATATGTACATATTATATATACACACACATATATATCGTATACCTATATGATACATTATGCATATGTATATATACACATATAAAAGCTACCAGGGAAGTTATGTTTTATATTCTAAAGTATATATATATATATATATATATATATATATATATATATATATATATGTTTATATATACCACAAATATACATATATATGTTTACATAAAAAGAAATGTAGATAAAAATGCATATAAATTATAAATATAATAGGTGTGTGATATAATAATATAATGTATTAAGTGATTATATTATACTAAAATTGTATTATATAATATATTTTGATATATGTGGAATTGTAATTCCACATATATGTGGAAATGTAATTCCATATATATATATATATATATATATATATATATATATATATATATATATATATAAAACCAATAACTTTGTAATTACATAAATTCAATTTGGACTCTAAGTGAGAGGTGCTGTCTTTCTGATTTATTACCAGGAAGAAAGGTGTGGGTAGAGGTATAAGGTCATAGTAAAGGTAAGAAATGTGGTAAGATAGTCTGTGCCCAGAAAGCAAAAGAGAGGGAGAAAGGAGAACATCTCTGAGGGGTTAACAAATAGATCCTGGGTGAAAATGATGAGTAGTAAATGATGAGTAGTAAATTGAGGAGTAAATTGTGGTCTAAACCGAGATGGGTCAGTTCCTTTCTCTCTCTCCTTCCTTCCCCAAAGTAACCAATGGTGGGTTCGGCAGCAAAGGAATTTGCTACTTAATGCTGTATGGAAACATAGTCTTTATTGATTAGAATGGAAACACCGGAGAGCTGGTGGGCAAAATGGCTGCATGGTACAAGGCCATTTGCAAAGAGAAGATTCCGTTCTCTCTTTTATGCAGTGATGTAGGGAGGTTCCTGAGAGTGATGTAAATTAAGATAAGGACTCTCTTGTTATCTTTTGAGTTGAGACAGAAGTTTCTTCCCAAAAAGGAATTTCCTGATGCCATTTGGGCTGTTTGAGCAGATTAGAATGGGGGGCTATAAAACCCTGGCCACCTCAGATAGCCCAAACCAGTTTGACCACATCAAAGTCCAAGTCCCAAATGCAGTTGTAGATCAAACAAGGAATACCAAGGGGCTACTGCCCTCAACAAAAAAAGAGTAGATAGATAAAAGGTTGGAGAGAAAGTATACTGAGTTGATTTGTGGTAGGGGGTGCCTACATGGGGAAGGGTTTTAGGGAGAATCCTCCATAAAAAACTCAGTTTCATTAAATATATTCCAGCTTTGACCCTCTGTTCTCTTGATTCTTTTTGGTTAGGGATCTAGCCATGACTCTTGAGAAGCTCCATCTGCCACTGTTCCTGTTGCTGTTACTGCTGCTACTTCTGATGTCTTTTCTGTTGCAGCCAGGGAGCTGCCAGGTTGGTACCTGTAGTAGGGAGACCAGACTGCAAAGTTCTGGATGTTTCATATGGACAATTCAGAGTACCATGCCTGGTGGGATGAGGCAGTATTGCATAGCCATGATTCAGAAGAGCCAGATGTAGCATAGGACAATTGCAAAAAGAACACTTTCATCTATGTTGTGGCAAGAGCCATTTTGGATGTGAGCAAAGCCTCAAGAATGAAGTTCTGCCATGAACAGACAAAAAAAAAAATATTATGTGAGTGACCAATTCTTCAGAGAGACCCTGTGCATCCTCCAAAGGTTCAGCTATTTCCCCTGTTGTATGTATGTGGACTTCCCCAAGTTCAAGAAGATCACCTTGGTCTGTGCAGGCAACAGTGAGGTTTCTGTATATTTTGATCCATAGCTCCTCCCTGCAGGACCTCCTTTAGTTCCTTAGTACCCTTCTGATTCCCAGTTCCAGCTTCAGTTAATGCTTAATAATAAAATCCCATATTTCCTAAAGCACATTAACATGTATGATTTTATTAGAAACTCAAACTCATCACAGTCCTGTGTGGTCAATAGAACTAGCATTATTCTCAATTTCTCTCTCTCTCTCTCTCTCTCTCTCTCTCTCTCTCTCTCTCTCTCTCTCTCTCTCTTATTCTCTCTCTCTCTCTTATTCTCTCTCTCTCTCTCTCTCTCTCTCTCTCTCTCTCTCTCTCTCTCTCTCTCTCTCTCTCTTGAAATTCAGTCACAACTTGTCCTGTTATGTAATTATTGATAGCCCTGAGTTCTACCTCAGAAAAAAATGCATCATTTAATCATTTATAAATTGAGACATGGCTCTTATTTTTAGGAATTTGTATCAGTACCTTATTGAGAAAGGAAACCTTTATCAGAGAAACTTGCTCTAAACTTTCTCTCCACATACACATACACACACACACACAAATATACTTTTTTGCTTTTCTTTTAATTTTGGTTGTAATGGTTTTATTTGTGTAAAACCCTTTTTAGTTTAAGGTAATCAAACTTACCCAATTTACCTCCCATGATGCTCTCTGTTTCTTATTTGGTTTTGAGCTCTTCCCCACGCATAGATCTAACAAATAATTTTCCTTTACACTCCCCTAATTTGCTTATATCACCCTTTGTGTCTAAATTATATATGCTTAACTTTTCTGAACTTTAGTTGCCTCATCTCTAAAAGGGATAATGCCTGTAGTGACCACATTATTGGGAGGTTCAGATAAGATAATGAATATAAAGCACATTATAAACAATGTTAAATTCTAATGTAAATGTCAGATATATTATTGTTCTAATTATCTCTCTTTGTTATTGAGATGTTAGATGGACTCTCCCTTTATTCTAGACTAGTGAGCCACAAAACCCAATGCAAATATATCTGAAACAACATCAAGAAACTATGATTTTGAATTTTACTCTCTCCCTATGTTGCATATGGTACTTGGGAGATGGATGATGGAAATTGCATGTGTCACTCACAACTTGTATTGAAAGGTTTAACGTTCAGTAGGAATACTATAGCAACTCCTAGCCTGTAATCAGATCTAGTTCAGAGCTCTTCAGCTAATATTGGGCATTCACAGATAAATATACTTCAATATATATACTCAGAGAAAGCTTACATCTCCTAACTACATTGGCATTTTGATTATGAAATTGACATTGTGACAAGTGTCCTTTCTCAGAGTTTCATCAATGAAGAAGGGGCAGTTTCAATATATACGAGTTGTAAGAGACAACACACACAGCAAAACTCAGGACCAAAAGAAAAGCCTGGAAATTGTAAGGGCATAGCAGTGAGACAGATGATAAAGCCTAAGGATCCTTGTTCAACTTAAGTAATTAAGACAATGGTACTGGGAGACAATGAGGTATATAATAAGACCTAGAACTTTACCTCATCAGAAATAATGAAACTGAATTTCCATTTCATTTGAATCTTGTGAATAATTAAATAGCCAAAGCAAAGGATAAAACAAAGAGAAAGGTATCATCTGGTGATGAAGTTCTTCCCTTCTAGTCATTACAGGTGGGTTCTAGAATAACCCTCAGCTAGAGAATGGGGGAAGAAAAGAAATTAGGTGCTCCCTAGTAGTGATCTTATCTTTAGTAGTCTACCTAAGAGTGAAAGGTAAGGAGGAGGAAAAATTGAGGAGGCAGATAACACCAGACAGGACTGAGGAAGACCTCTAGAAAGAAAATTGTGTCCAATATTCTTTTATAATCTCTATAATTGGACCAATATCTATCAGTGTTCCCTTACTTTATCACTCATCCTCAAACCCCTCAACATGTATTAGGAAAAGGTGACAAAGTCAGGATTTGATTGGCACTGAGGTTAGGAAAATACGAAGCTCTGTCTACTTTGATGAGGTTTCCTGGTGGTCTCTGGTTGGGCTGATTTCAATTCCTGGTCACCTAGGCACATAAACTATTTCACTTAAGCAGTCATCCATTGTATGGTCATTGTTGATTATTCTATACAATATATATTGCCAACACAGTAATACATTGAAAGTGAACTTGCCTAGTGTATTCAATAACCCAGATAGAGTTCTTAGATTTTAAGAACTGAATAATGAAAGGTGAAGCTAGTGATAGCAATAGCCAAGGGGTCTCTCCTTGTAGAGATAGAATATACCACATAGTCCCTGGCCCAGAGCTTCCACTTCTACTGTATCCTAATGAGACTGGAATCATGAGATAAGAGAATAAGAGTAGAAATGAATAACAATTGGGAACTCCTATACTAAAAAAAAATATTATTCAGACTTATTACTGCTCCCAAGAGGGATTAGTTTCTTTACCACCAAGGAACTGGGTAGACTGCATAAGAATTTCAAATAGAAACTTCTAGTCATTGAAGCAATGACTCTTAAGAACACAATTTTAGATAATTGTTATAGTAATTATTATCATATAAATAGTATTTACTATTTCCCTTTTTAGAACACAATGCCATTAGAGATTGTTTGATTCTTGGTGTTTATACCCATAGTACCTTGCATAGTGCCAAAGCTCTTGATAAATGATTGCTGATTTATTCAAAGAACATTTTAAAGCAATTATTATGTATAAAGTATTGTTTTTGGAGATGATACAATATTATCCCTTCTCTTGTGGAATTTATAAATCCAGTAGAAGGATGAGATAACACTTAATTAGAAAATGCAATTTTTTATGAAAAATTCTTTCACATTGCAGTATTAACCTTGGGTAAATGATCTTAAAATAACAAATTCAGAATAGGAAGGAATTTAAAAGATTATTTTGTTCAATGCTTTAATTTTACATGTAGTACAATGAACTTCCCCTTCTGCACTCAGTGTCTCTGTATTTCTCTCTCATGCCAATTGTACCCATGCTGACAGTTGGATGGTATTTTTAAAGATGGAGCCAGGGATAGCTAAATATGTCTATATTTTCTGAGATATAAATCTACCTCATGTCTTGGAATTGAAATATTCCAAAGAATTAAATACTCCCTAAAGAGCATAGTGTTGGGACAGCTAGATGGGTCAGTGGATAGGGCATCAACCCTGAAGTCAGGAGGATTTGAGTTTGAATCAGACCTCAGACACTTAACAAGTCCTGGCTGTGTGACCGTGGGCAAGTCACTCAACCCCAATTGCCTAACCCCCCCAAAAAAGGCCATATTGCCATAATTCATTCCCAGGATTCTGGGATTAATCTTAGTATGAAGAGAGTTTACATCTACTTGATTGTCATTGTAGAATTCCCAACAATATACATTTAACAAATTAGCCAAGGTGACACTATTAACTCTTAAAACATTATTTTTACTTAATTGTTTTCAACACTACAAAAACATGTGTCCTGACAGATTGAGACTTCTTTAAGATTTATTTAAGCAAAGCAAGGGTCATGTTTCTTTTATTTAACAGAGACAAATAACTTGTAAATGGTCAGGTGGGATATAAGTAGAGAATAAATCCTGAAAATGAGTCCATATATTAATTTTTATTTTTTACATTCAAAATTAAGTGAAGTAAAATAAAATAAGGACTTAATTCAAGAGATTTTAAACAACTAGTAAGAAGAAAACAAAAATGTTCTAAACATTACATTACTTTACCTTAATGATTAGTAGATACCTACCTACAGGAGAATATAAAAGATTTTCTTCTTGATCTCTTGTCCAAGATCTCTCATTTTAAAAAAGAAAGAAAGAAAAGAAAAGGTTTTATGCATAAGAGATAAAATAACATAATTTTGGATTTACTAATTAAGCTTCCCCTATTCTCAATCAGGAACATTCTCACTGAGATATTTATAAAAGCTGTATTAAAAAAGCAACAATAACCAAAAGGGCTAATCAAGTTCCTACTGTTTCAGCAAATGAATTCCAAAGAAGCTATAAACAAAACTCAAAGAAGAAATTCAAAGAGAACATTGTAATGTGACAAATATCTGTAAAGCCACAACTGTTAAAAACAAAACAAAATAAAACAAATAAATATCCATATAACACTTTTTTAAACCTCCCCTAATGCTTCCTGATAACTATCACTGAAGCCATTTGTCTTATACCAGAACTGGACTAAGCCCTGAAGCCACCCAAGTGCACCAGTTGAATTGAGGGACTTGAAGTATATTTCCCTGGTGAAAAATAGCTAAGAGTAGCTGAAAATTAACAGAAACGAACCCTTTTTCTTTTCTTTTCTTTTTTTTAATTATTATAGCTTTTTATTTACAAGATATATGCATAGGTAATTTTACAGCATTGACAATTGCAAAACTTTTTGTTCCAAATTTTCCCCTCCTTCCCCTCACCTCTTCCCCCAGATGGCAGGTTGACCAATACATGTTAAATATGTTAAAGTATAAGTTAAATACAATACATGTATACATGTCCAAACAGTTGTTTTGCTGTACAAAAAGAATCAGACTTTGAAATAGTGTACAATTAGCCTGTGAAGGAAATCCAAAATGCAGGTGGACAAAAACAGAGGGATTGGGAATTCTATGTAGTGGTTCATAGTCATTTCCCAGAGTTCTTTTGCTGGGTGTAACTGGTTCAGTTCATTACTGCTCTATAGGAACTGATTTGGTTCATCTCATTGTTGAAGATGGCCTCTTCCATCAGAATTGATCATCATCTAGTATTGTTGTTGAAGTGTACAATGATCTCCTGATTCTGCCCATTTCACTCAGCATCAGTTCATGTAAGTCTCTCCAGGCTTTCTGAAATCATCCTACTGGTCATTTCTTACAGAACAATAATATTCCATAACATTCATATACACAACTTATTCAGCCATTCTCTAGTTGATGGGCATCCATTTAGTTTCCAGTTTCTGGCCATTATGAAAAGGGCTGCCACAAACATTCTTGCGCATACAGGTCCCTTTCCCTTTTTTAAAATCTCTTTGGTATCTAAGCCCAGTAGTAATGCTGCTGGATCAAAGGGTATGCACAGTTTGATAACTTTTTGAGCATGGTCCAAATTTCTCTCCAGAATGGCTGGATGTATTCACAATTCCACCAACAATGTATTAGTGTCCCAGTTTTCCCACATCCCCTCCAATGACAAATCCTTTTTCTACCAGTATGTCCCAGGAGACAAAAATCCTTTCCCAAATTAAACCTCCTGGATATTAGTGGACTCTGTGGACAAACAACCCAAGCAAACACGCATTTACTCAAGTGGTTGAAAGAGGGAGTCCCTTTCAAGGCTGTCTAGATAATGGGAGAGTTCATGGCAATTTTAGTTGTTGGGAACCTGGTTTGCTGAAAGATTATGATATTCTTCATTAAAAAAACAATTTCCTTAAGCCTAAAAACTGCCAAATATCTTTTTTCTTGCTTTGAAAGATCTTCCCTTCTAAAAACAGTAGATGGCAATAGAGAACAAGGTAGCTTTCCCCTACTGAGTTCTTCAAAGAGCAGAGATTTCTATTTTCTCCAAGCAGATGTCACAGCTTCCTTTCAGTCAGATCAGCTCCTTGAAGTAAGATCTGCCTCTCTTGTCTGGTCTCAGTTTGACTCACATTAAAACAGCTATTATTAACTCCTACTTTCACTATGCTGCTTTTCTGAAGATTTCTCAGTTCTGTTGACTTTTGTAGGATGATTAACATTTTCAACAACCAACTACATGGTTCATGAAATAAAAAATTTCAAGCCTCAATATTCTAGTTATATTTTTACACAAACCATTAATGTTTGATCATAAGTTCTCGTTAGTTCATCTGAATTTATTATCACTTCTGATCCAAAATTTATTTCTAAATCTTAATTTGTCAGTGGAATATCTTAGTGATTAAGCTTTGAAAAATTACGGTAGGCAATGTCGTCCTAAGAACGTAGAAATAGTGTATAGTGCATTGGTGTCAAACTCAAAGAGAAATCAGGTTCATTAAACCATACATAACTACCCTTATGGACTGCATATTGACTTAGAAAACCACACATGCTTCTATATTTTTCTACTAATATACTGAAATATTGAAATCAGAAAGGAATTAGATATAACTAATATATAAAAGAGATATATAATTATAGATTTGACAATTTTTTAATATTTATGCATATTTATTACATATATGTATACAAATCAAGTAGAAATTGTTGTTCAGTTGTTTTTCGTTCATGTCTGACTTTTTATGATCCTTTCTGGGGGTATTCTTGGCAAAAATATTAGAAAGATTTCCCATTTTCTTTTCTAGCTTATTTTGCAGGTGAAGAAAATGAGGAAAGCAGGATTAAGTGACTTGCTAAGGGTCACATGCTCATAAATATCTGAAGATGAATTTGAACACATCTTTTTGACTCCAAGACCAGCATTCTATCCATTGCACTACCTAGGATTTAAAAAATTATAAAAAATATAATAATAACAATAAATGTATAAAAATAATAATTATAATTATATAAAATTAATATATCATACAATAATATATAATATAATATTTATGTTATGATATATAATTGATTATATATAATAATTCTATAGAATAGCTTTAAAATCATCATGACATCACTACAAAAAGATTAAAAATTAATTTAACATTGTTTGTGAATAATTTGGCATCTTTTGCCAGGAAATATTTTATTAATATCAGGTATAAGGTTTTGTGATAATGTAGTTTTTAGCATGAATAATAAAAGCTCATTTGTTTATCTTGCCCTAGGTGAAGTTTTAATAGACTTCTAGAGAGACAATAATTATTCATATGTAGTAGTAAACAGTACTAAGATTCTTACCAAAAACATGCACATTTTGGAGGTGGAGCCAAGATGGAGGGGTAAATACAAAAAAAAAATGCACATTTCAATAAAATAACAAGAATAAAAATATGGAACACTAACTTTATTATACTTTTAGCACCATGTTAAACTGAATTTCATTAAGTTCTATTTGAATGTTACTTTTTGTTCCCTAACATTAAAAGAAAATGAATCACTAAATGGTGGCTGCTTTTAGGGCTACAATGTTTTTGCATATTTTCATTATCCTCTAAGGAAGTTTGCTTATGGGTCAAAAGAGTTGTCCCCCTTTTGAGTAGCATTTAAATTTAAGTTACATTAAAAATTGGTTCCATACATTTTGAATCCTTCAAATTACCTTTCAAATTAAAATAGAAAATTTTTGAATATTAAAGGAATACTTGCTAAAATTGCCATCCTCTTCTGGGTTTGTGTTCTGATCTTCCTGTTACCATAGCAGTTTTCTATGGTCAATGCTCTTTTTGCTTTTTTGCTTATTTTTAAAAGTTGAGTTCTGCTCCTAGGACACAGGGGAAATTATTCCAATTTGCCTTCTGTGGTTGCACTGATGGACTCATAGCTGGCTGCTGAGACACTGGCCTTCTGAACCAGGAGAGAATAGCCATCATTGCTATGTTTTGGTTATGAGCCTTCTGCTAAATTTCCTGTGCAGGGCCTCCCCATCCTAACCTATGTTCCCTCCTGCCCAATTGATAAAGATCTTTCCTGAAGTCTTTTATTTTAAATTGGAAAATTATTATACTCTGAATATTTGTGGGTTCATTCACTCCAAAATCTGTTCAGAGGATTGATCTAGTGTGGCTTCTGAGGGAAGCTGGGGAGAGTTTAGGTAATGCCCTGGCTTCTTTCTACCCTCTTCATTAACTATTATTATTATTATTGCTACTGCCATGTACATACTACATACCATGTATCTAGATGGTCTATAAAGATTTGTAGTGTACAATCTCTGAATTGTAGTGAAGGGTCAACATGAAACTTATGTATTAGTCAGGTCTTTAAAAATACTATCATTTTAAATGTTCAAAGGATATGAACAGACAATTTTCAGATGAAGAAATTAAAACCATTTCTAATCATATGAAAAGGTGCTCTAAATCACTACTGATCAGAGAAATGAAAATTAGGACTCTGAGATACCATTACACACCTCTCAGATTGGCTATGACAGGAAAAGATAATGACAAATGTTAGAGGGGATGTGAGAAAACTGGGACACTGATACATTGTTAGTGGAGCTGTGAACAGATCCAGCCATTTTAGAGAGCAATTTGGAACTTTACTCAAAAAGTTATCGAACTGTGCATCCCCTTTGATTCATCAGTGTCTCTACTAGGCTTATATTCCAAAGAGTTCTTAAGGAGGGAAAGGGACTGTATATGCAAGAATGTTTGTGGCAGCCCTTTTTGTAGTGGCAAGAGAATGGAAATTGAGTGCATGTCTATCAGTTGGAGAATGACTGAATGAGTTTTAGTATATGAATGTTATATAATATTATTCTGTAAAAAATGACCAGAAGGATGATTTTAGAGAGGCCTGGAGAGACTTACACGAACTGATGTGAAATGAGCAGAACCAGGAGATCATTGTACACAGCAACATCAACATTTTAGCACGATCAGTTCTGATGTACGTGACTCTTTCCAACAATGAGATGATTCAAACCAGTTCCAAGATCTTGTGATGAAGAGAGCCATCTACATCCAGAGAGAGAATGTGGGAACGGAGTGTGGATCACAACATAACATTCTCACTCTTTTTGTTGTTCACTTGCATTTTGTTTTCTTACTCATTTTCTTTCCTTTTTGATCTGATTTTTCTTGTGCATCAAGAGAATTGTATAAATATGTTTACACATATTGGATTTAACATATATTTTTACATGTATAACATATATTGGATTGCTTGACATCTAAGGGAGGGAGCTGGGGGAAGGAGGGGAAAATCTGAAATACAAGGCTATGCAAGGGTCAATGTTGAAAAATTATCAGGGAATATGTTTTGAAAATAAAAAGCTTTAAAAAACAAACAAAAAAAACCCCACTATCATTTTGGGAAATGAAGACAACTGAAGTTGTAGCTTTTTCAATCAATTGAGACTTTATTCCCTGATTAAAGCATAACTTCATAAGGAATGTACAGTGTCTACACTTTAGATAGATACATATTGAAGAAGAGTCAATAATCTATTCCTTTGATTGTTAGACAAAAGACCTACCTGAACAAGAGATATATTACACAGATTTCACATACCCATTGTAACAAAAATCTAAAGTTTCTTCTGGAAATCCAAAGAGAAGCTATAGTAAGTGAATTCTTTCACTCTTAAACTGAAAAAATCATCCTAAAGTCTGAGAGTAATAGAAAAGGAAACAGCAGCAGACCCAGAAACCAAAGCAGAGTAGTCTCTGATCATGAAGGGCCAGAGATCCTGCAAGCCTGCAAGCCTCTGTGATTATAGGGAGCTGGAGCAGGAGACTATCCAGAGAGAGCCCAGAATAGAAATCTTGGAAGTTCTGGGAAGTGCAACAGGAAAAGACTACCACAATGCTATATCACATCCTGAGATACCAAAGAGGCTCTTGAAGATCCAACACTCCGAAATTCAAAGATGGAAAAGGGGAGGAGTGAAGATAGGAGGGGAGTAGACAGAGTTTACAACACAGAACAAAACAAAACTAAATGGAAAAAAGCCCAGACATTTTACACACACACACAGATAATCTCAGGAGGAAGAACCAAATATTAAAAGTAATATGATAAATTTGAAAGGAAGATCATTTGGTGGGATTAGGATAGAAGGAAAGGAATGTCAGAAAAGGCTTTATGCCAGATATGGTTTCTGAATTAGGTCCTGAGGTGAAAGACCTCAATAGTTGGAGACTGGATCTTTATTATATGTATGAGGAATAGTTTGAACCCTATCCTCCTTTTACCTGCTATCTTTTTCCTCATTCTCTTCTTACCTGTTCAGACCTACCTCTCTATAGTCCTTCGTCTTTCTATTGTGCTATCTAAAGCCTCTACTCTTTTGTTAAACTGTCTCTCATCTATAATTTCTTTTACTCATATATCTCCTGTCATGCTAGTAACTTTCTTTTGAGGGTACCTTATCTCTAGCCACCCTCCTCAAGTATGTCCCTGTCTCTCAAATCCCCTGATTTACAGAGCTCAGAAGCGGAGTTGGTATAGTCCTTGCTCCTTCCCATTTCCAGATCTTTCTTCTATGACTATTACTCAGGAACCTCTTTACTAAAATTTATACCAACCAACTTTTCTCACATTGTCCATATCTTTAACATTACCTTTGACTCCCAGAGCTTCTTCCTCTTCATTCCAATCTCTTCCTTCACCTAGGATGTTAATGATACTGCCAATAACCTCAACTCCCAATTCAAAAACTTCCTCAACTCCCATAGTTGACTATCAGCCTCCATATGTTATACTTCACCATCATCCCCAATTCTGCCAGTTTCAAAATCTTGAACTCTGAAATCTGCTCTCTGAGTACTACCTTCCCAACTGTCTTGCCTCCATTAAACCCATTCTTTGTCCTCACTATAACCCTCTTCCCCAGTTTCTAAATCCCTCCCTATTCTCTTACTCTCTGCCATCATTCTTATCAACTTTTCATGTTGAAATGAGCTTAATTCTTGGGAATAATAAGTATCAGAATTATAATAGATCACACTTAACAAATCTTTATTTGATACAAATAAGATGCTATCTATGTAATTTCAACAAATCAGATTTTTCCCCAGTCAAAAATATGAACTAAGTAAATTTTAATAATTCTTGCTTAGTAAATTTAGATGCCAGAATTATAAATATCTAGAGTTAGAAGAGACTTCAGAGGCCAACTAGTCTAATCTCTTTACAAAGGTCCAGAAAAGGTAAATTCTTTTTTCAAGAGACCATAGACAGCAAATTAATTCAAATCCACATCCAATAACCCTGTTAAGCCTTCTAAATATAAGACTTTCCCTACTTCAGCACTTCCTAAAGAATTTTTGAAAGGTAGCTTCTTTTTTTTTTATTTAAAAGAATGTTTCACAGAGGAAGTTGCATAGAGAATGTACTCAAGCTATTTTAAGTTCTTGAACAACAAAGTTTCTAGAACAATGAATTTGATGTTTGTCTAAAAGTGTCTGGCTTTTAAAAAAAAAAAAGTCATGGTTTCAAGTAGTCTAATGATTCTAACTTATCTCTTCTAGATTTGTTTTCTAGGCCAGTTGTTATTTAGATTTTCTTCTATTTTTTTCCCCAATCTTAAAAATTTGTTCTAATAGTTCTTGCTAAGTCATGGAAGTTTTTTAAATTCTAGTTTTAGGATGTTTGCTTTTTTGTTAAGATTTTCTATTTTCTTTCTAGGCTATTATTCTTCTTGAAATTCTTTTTTAGAGTTCTCATTTTATTTCCTATATCATTTCTTCTAGATAGTCATGTCACCCTTGTAGAAAAATCTGTTTTTACATTTCAAATCTCTACTGACAGTTGTTACAATTACTCCTTCTTTTGGAGATCTCTAGATTTGCAATAATTTTTTTAAACTAGTGAGTGTTTTCTTTGATTTATTAATTTCTTCAGCTTTAGTCCCTCATTTGTGGCTTCAGGCCAGGAACAAGTCTCATTCTCTGCTGCTCTTTTTGATGGTTGAATAAACTCCATTCCCCCCCCTCTTACTTTCTCTGTTTACTTTCTCTGGTCTTGTTCATCACCCATTAATCATCATCATCTTCTTCTCTTTTTAGTCCTACCTTTATTTTTTAGGTGAAGAAACTGAGATCCAGAGAAGGCAAATGACCAACCAAGTTCACAACGTTAGTATATGTCAGAGATATTATTTTTCAATGAAGTTGATATAGCTGTTTATGCAGTTTATATTTTTATATATCTATATTATATGAAATAATTTTAAAAGCACTTATTTATTATTTATATTATTTATTTGTTATTACTATTGTAAAGTATTATGTTAAACGCTGAGGAAACAAGGAGAATAGCAAGAGAAACCCTGCTGTAGAAGAACTCACTTTCAAATGGAAGGCTTCATTTTCAAGTCAAATAGAAGCACAGTGGTTTTTAGGCACGGTGAATGGTAATGTATCTTCATTAGTATCATTTCCATGATTAAAACCATAAATGTTGAACTATTGAATGGTACCAAGGACTTTGGTGATAAGAATTTGTTTTCTGATTCTTCTTGGCTATGGCTACACAAGAGACAGGACAAACAATACCTGCAGAGGTACTTGTTCAGAATGTTCCCCTGGAGCATGAGTGGATGTGGCATGGTAGGTGCTGGAGTTCTGAGGATTCTTGGGCCTGGCAACTTGATTATATGTGGCAGTTGGTCAGCAAATGGTATTGGTAGTAATTGAGAAGATTATCACTTTTTTTATAGGCATTGTTCCCTGACTGATGGTTTCAGGAGTTACATTAAAAGCAGGGCAGTCCCTTCCACATCACTGGGGTTAGGTATAGTGTTCTTATTTGGTTTTCTGAAGGTCTCTGGGGAAGCCTTCTTTTCAACAGGTTAATCACCACCAGAATAGCCAGATGTTAAAAACCAAAACCTTTATTCTCTCTTTAGCAATCTAGTTTCCTTGCCTGGGGCCCCGGCCAGCTTTCTGGAGAGTCTTTCAGACTGGCCTTGGACTCAGTGGAGGAAGTGCAGAAGGCCAGGCAAGCCACATGGTGTTGTTGAAGATGGAAATGAATCTGTCTGAGTCCCAGGGCTTGTGCTCCAGCCTCTAGTCCTTTTGTTTTCTCTGGCTCTGAATCCCAGCTTATATGCCCTACACTGAGTATAAACCAATCATTATATCACTAGGAAATCATTATTTGTTGTAAGATTAAATCAATCATACTGAATTTAGAGAACTATTAAGAACCATGCTAAACTAGGCAACCATTGTCTTTATCAATTCCACTGACTTAGCACCTTGTAAGAATCCTTATTTCAAGTTCAGAGTTCTGGCCCATAACAGGAGTATGGAACCTCTGTGGTCTAGAAAATGAAACCCATGTAAAATTTTTGTCCCTCCCTTTGCACCAGAAAAGAAGCCTGAATTATTATGACATTAAAAGATAAAATATATTGATATTATACTAAGCTATACATATATTTTGTGCATTTCTGAGTTTTTAAACTTTTGATGTGCCATCTGCTGACCTTTGTATGTTATCTGTGATTTCCACAAAACTCCCCCCAAATTTCCCATTTAATTACTTATGCTAATCTGTGATATAATAAAACCATGATGGGAAAAGTTTCAAAGTGGAAAGGATAATTATGGTCTTTATTTTAGACACATATTGTTATCCCCCCCCAAAAAAAAAAGTGACACGGATTAGGGAGACATTGATCTTCAAAAAGCTTTTGAGCCCAAAGTACAGGGCTATTTCTACCTGAGTTTTAGGGAAGTTGGGAGTTAATGTTGTACTTTTGTACTAGGATCCACCTAGTACATGTTGCTTCCTACCTCTTCTTGAAGATACCTTGCTTGTTTAGTGAAGCTGCCTGTTACTGACCATTGGTCAGCAATTAGTGTTGATGGCAGAGATAATGGGTCCCTTGGTACTTGCTTCCTTGGATGGTGGCTATAGAGGCTGATTTGGAAGTATCTATCTGAATATGCATCTTTATATATATTTATAACTAGGTATATATAACTTCTCAATGTTTTGTCATTTCTTCTTTCACAGTCTTTTTTTCCATTCACTCAGCTGCTACTCTGATATAGCCTCTTATGACCTCACACCTGGACTGTTGCAATAGACAATTGTTCTCTCTGCCTCAAATGTATCTCTATTCCAGTCCATTTTCTTTCTTTCTTTTTTTTTTTTCTGAGGCTGGGGTTAAGTGGCTTGCCCAGGGTTACACAGCTAGGAAGTGTTAAGACCAGATTTGAACTCGGGTCCTCCTGAATTCAAGGCTGGTGCCACCTAGCTGCCCCATTCCAGTCCATTTTCAACTTTGCTGCCAAAATGATCTTCTTAAAGTGCAGATCTATGAGACAATTATGCTACTCTCGTTTCCCCCCCCCCTAATAAATTCTAGAGACTATTACCTCTAGAATCAAATATTTTAAAAGTCCTGACTTAAAAAAATCATTCAGTGTCAAATTTTCTTCCTCCCTTCAGCCGTTGAGAAGACAAGAAATATGATATCTGTTGTATCTATGAATTTCTGAATTAGTCATGTTTCAAAAAAATACAGAAAAATAAAGAGCAAAATATGGTTCCTTCTGTACTGAGTCCATTAGTTCTCACTCTATCATTCATAGTATTTCACATCATGAATCTTTTGAGTTATAGTAGAACATTATGGATCATAATTATTAAGTCTTTCACAGTTAATTATTTTTATACCACTACTGTTATAATAGTATATAGTATTCTCTTGGTTCTTCTCACTCATTAGATATCAGTTCAGGTAATTCCAAAACCATTTTCTTTCATTAGTCTTACAGCATTATAATATTTCATCACATGCACATACTATAACTTGTGCAGCCATCCCCTAATCGCTAGACATTCCCTCAGTTTCTAAATTAAATGTTTACCATGACAAAAGATGCTGCTGTAAAAGTTTTTAAAGATATAGGCCCTTTTCCTTTGATTACTTGGAGCTATAGATCTAGTAATGGTAATGCTGGGTCAAAATGTAATACAGTTTTATAGTTCTTTGGACACAGGTCTAAGTTGTTCTCCAAAATGTTTGGACTAGTTCACAATTCTATGAGCGATACTAGTGTACCTGTCTTTTCACATCTCCAAGTTTCTCATTTTTCTTTTTTGGGCAATTATGGCTGTGGTTATAGGATCCATTCAATCTGATAATGAAGGCTAAATAATAATAACAAGGTTCCATATTGTTTCCAAGATCCTCTTTGATTGATATAAAAATGAAGTTGAGCAGACAAAAGCATAGAGGCAAATCCATTGCCCTTCATTCTCCTGCTCCATATTCTAATCTTTACTAAGTTTTTTTTTTTTCTGTCAGCAACAACTCTGTGATTTTATACTGGATTTTGGTAAGTACAGGACCTTAGAATCCACCTAAATTAAGAATGATGTTTTCTATTATTCTTGGTATGTTCTTCCTCTTTTCAATTTTGAGAGGAAGCTCTGTTTGCGGAAGTGATATTGTTCCTGAAGGATATGTGCCCTTTGCTACTTCTGCTATTCTTTTTCTTGACCTTATGACAGCTCTCTCCATCTCTGACAGAGAGTGACTACACATTTACTTCTTGAACCTACTAAGCCAAAAAAAACTAGATGATGAATCTCCTAAGCCAAAAAGAACTAGATGATAAATATTATGAACAGATCATGAAACCAAGAGTCCTGACTAACCTTGCAAGGATTTCAACACTTTCATCCACCTGCAGAGATGAGGATGAAGGGTTGTAAGTGAGCAAGTAGTTATCTTTTCCCCAGAACCTAGCACTAAAGAAGATCTATGAACCATTCATCATGAATGTGCAAAGGCATCTCAGGCTTCAGATGCATTTTCACTGTCAGACCAGCACTATATAACAATTGGCATCTGTGACCAACCAAGGGATGAATCTGCTTTTATGCCAAGCAATGTAAGAGAAAACCACCTCTAAGCCTATTATTAAATTTTGCCCTTCAGCCTTCTGCCCTTTACTCCTCCCTACCTTCTTGCTAAGTAGTTTCTGGTTTGATTTAAGAGCTGAGTTTTGAGCTTAAAACAATCTCTGTTTAGGTTGTCCTGTGAGGAAAAATTTAAGTTGTTCTTGAATCTGGCCTTCCTGGGGTTGATGTGTGGGAGGATGGGAAATGGAGCCAAGATGGCAAAGTAGAAGCAGAGCTTTCCTCCAACCCCTACAAACAACTTTTAAACTATGCCTCAAAATAAATTATGGAGTGACAGAACCCATTAAAGGATAGGGTGAAATGATTTTCTGGTTCAGTATAATAAACACTGAGCAGGAAAGATTTGTTGCACTAGGTGGGAGTGGAGCACCAGTGTAAGTCAAACTCCAGCAAACCTGGAGCAGGCTCTGAAGGTGACTGAATTAGTAACATCACTGGTAGTTTCCAGACTATTCAGCCTGGTTAGTAAAGAGGGATCAGAACACTGGTCAAAAAGAAATTACAGGAATCCCTTTGCTGGCATCAGGGACAGAACTCTGTTGCATTTCCCATGCTTAAAGCTGGGTCATAGTCCCAAGATGAGGAGGTCCACTAGAATATCAGAACTTGTGGCCACAAAAGATTTGGATCCTGGTCACAGTTCCAGAGTGGGAAAAAGTGCTGAGGGTCACTTATGGACCAGAACACAGGCTAGGAGAGTAGTAAACACAGCTCTCCTTAAATCACATTTGTCCCTAGAATCAAAAACTTTCAGGTTCTTAGAATTATCTTTGAAAATAACTGCAGGGGGCAGCTAGGTGGCTCAGGGGATAGAGCACCAGCCCTGAATTCAGGAGGACCCGATTTCAAATCTGGTCTCAGACACTTAATACTTCCTAGCTGTGTGACCCTGGGCAAGTCACTTAACCCCAGCCTCAGGAAAAGAAGAAGAAGAAGAAGAAGAAGAAGAAGAAGAAGAAGAAGAAGAAGAAGAAGAAGAAGAAGAAGAAGAAGAAGAAGAAGAAGAAGAAGAAGAAGAAGAAGAAGAAGAAGAAGAAGAAGAAGAAGAAGAAGAAGAAGAAGAAGAAGAAGAAGAAGAAGAAGAAGAAGAAGAAGAAGAAGAAAGAAAATGGCTGCAAAAATAGTTAAACTTGGGACAGTTCTCCTTCTACTCTGGAAGCACAGTCTCTCTTTAGCATAGAGTTAAAAGTCAAGAAATAGGCTAGAAAAAATGAGCAAACAACAGGAAAAGATCCTAACTATAGAAATTTACTATGGGGAACAGGAAGATCAAAACAGAAGACTCAGAAGACAACAAAGTCAAAGTTTCAAGGAAAAATATGAATTGGTCTCAGATCAGGAAAAACTCAAAAAGTATTTTTTAAAAGCAAATAAGAGATGCCAAGGAAAAATTGAGAGGCATGATGCAAGAAAATCATGAAAAGAGTGTCAACAGCTTGGTAAAAAAAAAAAAAAAAAAAAAAAAAAAAGGCACACACACACACACAATATTGAGCAAAAATGGTAAAAGAGGCACAAAAATCCAATGAAGAGAAGAATACCTTGAGAAAGCACAATTGGTCAAAATAGAAAAGGATATAGAAAAATTCACTGAAGAGAACTCTTTAAAAAGCAGAATTGGCCAAATGGAACAAGAGATACAAAAGCTCTTGAAGAAAATAATTCATTAAAAATTAGAATTGGGCAAGTGGAAGCTAATGACTTTGAGACATCTAGAAACAATAAAATCAAATCAACAGAACTACAAAATAGAATAAAAATATGAAATATCTCATTGGAAAAACAACTGGCCAGCAAAATAGATCAAGAGAGACAATTTAAGAATTATTGAACTGTCTGGAAGCTATTCTGATCTCCTAGAACTAGAGGGCAAAATAGAAAATGAAAGAATTCACTCATCACCTTCTGAAAGAGATCCCTAAATAAAAATTTTCAGGACGCTCAATTCTAGCACTCATAGGGATATGAAAAAATATTGCAAGCAGCAAGCAACCAAAAAGAAAAAACCCACAGTCAGAATAGCACAAAATTTTGTAGCTTCTACATTAAAGGATTGAAGGGCTTGAAATGTGATATTCCAGAAGGAAAAACAGTTAGGATTATAATCAAGAATCACTTACCCAACAAAACTGAATATAATTCTTCAGGGTGGGGGGGGATAGGTTATACATATTCAATGAAGTTGAAGCTCTTCAAGCATTCCTGATGGAAAGACTAGAGCTGAACAGAAAACTTGACTTTCAAGCATAAGACTCGAGAAGCAAAAAAAAAAAAAAAATAAATATGAAAGAAAAATCAAAAGTATTCAATAAAGTTAGACTGTTTCCATTCCTACATGGGAAGATAATATTTGTAACTCTTTAAAACTTTCTCATTATTTGTGCAAAAGAAAGAATATAAGACAGTTGGACAGAAAGCACAAATGTGCACTAAATATGATGGAATAATTATCCAAAATATAAAGTTAAGGGGTGAGAAAAAGAGGGGCACTGGGAGAAGGGGAAAGAAAGTGGTAGAATGGTATAAATTATCAGATATAAAAGAGGTGCAAAAGAGCTTTTACAAGAGAGAGAAAAATAGGGGATGTAGAGGTGAGCAAGTGAACCTTAATTTCAAAGGAATTGGCTTAATGAGGGAATAACCACAATCAATTGGTTATAGAAAATAGGAAGGAAAGGGGATAAGAGAAGGCTCCTGGGGTTATAGAAGGGAGAGAAAATTAGGGGAGGAAAAGTCAGAAGCAAAACACTTTTGAGAACAGAATAAAAGAAGAGAAAGATAAAAAGAGAAGATGGAAAGAAATATATAGTAATTATAACTGTGAAAAAATTACAGCAAGTTTCTCTAAGACCTCATTTCTCAAATATATAGAGAACTGAGTCAAATTCATAGTAATAAGAGCCACTTCTCAATAACTGGTCACAGGATATGAATAGGCATTTTCAAAGTAATCAAAGCTATAATTATATAAAAATGCTCTAAATCACTATTGATTAGAAAAATGAAAATTAAAATAATTCTGAGATACCACCCCACACCTAGAAGATTGTTTAACATGACAGAAAAGGGAAGATGACAAATGTTGGAAAAGATATAAGAAAATTGGGAAACTAATACATTGTTGATGAAGCATATACTGACTCAACTATTCTATAGAATAATTTGGAATTACCTAAAGGTTTATAAAACTATGCATACGCTTTAACAAACAATCCCACTACTAGATCTATATCCCAAAGAGATAAAAAAGAAAAAGGACCTATATGGACAAAAATATCACAGCTCTTATAGAGATGGCAAAAAATTGGAAATTGAAGGACATTCATCAATTGGGGAATGGCTGAACAACTTGTTGTATATGATTTTGATGGAATATTGTTGTGCTGTAAGAAATGAGAAGCAAGATGGTCTCAGAAAAATCTGGAAAAACCTTTGATGCACAGTGAAATGAGCAAATCCAGGAGAACATTGTATATAGAGTAATAGCAATATTGTATGATGACAACTGTGAATGATTCAGCTATTCTTAGCAATACAATGATGCAAGACAGTGTTAAAAGAGCTGAGATGAAAAAAAAATGCAATCCATCTCCAGAGAAAGAATTGTTGGAGTCTAAATGCAAATTAAAGCATACTCTTCTTTTCTTTTCTTTATTCTTTCTTTCTTTTTGGTCTGTGTCTTACGTCACAACATGACTAAAAAGAAAATATTTTTTCCATGACTGCTCATATTTAACATATAAAATTACTAGTCTTCTCAATAAGTGGGAGGTAGGACAAGAAAAGATAGTGGGGATTTCAAAATATATTGAATATATTATTTTAGAAACAAATGTTAAAAATTGTTTTTATATGTAATTGGAAGAAAATAAAACATTAAATTAAAAAAAGAAAGAAAGAAAGAAAGAAACTGGACTTCCTGATGTTTGAGCTAGATGTTTTTCTTCATCTGAATAAAATCCAGCAATGCAAACCAAAGGTGTATATATGTGCTGGGTGGGATGGGGATAGGATAAGAGGGCAAAAGAAATAGGCCTGAGATGGCCATAAAGTAGGCACTGTATGACCAGAGATCCTAAATTATCTCCCCAAATGCCAGTGGTGCATCATTTCCCTGCTTGGTATCTTCTTTTACAATTGAAATAACTATGTAACCATGCAGTCTCTTACACAGATAAAATAATAGATCTGGATCAAAAGACTTTTTTTTTAGGTTTTCTACCCAGGATAGTACTAAATAACTTTTTTTTTTAATAAAGAAATCCTGGATCAAAAGACTTATCAGAATCTGTGGTAAAATTACTTTGCCCAATTCCTGAGACTGTTTTGATTATAAAATAGGTTCAGGTATTGTTGTTTGCTATTATTATGAAACAAAACAAAATAAAGGTGTGGCCTTAGAATCTACCTCTTCTGGATATGACACAAATAAGGCCAACTCATCCTCCTGAAGTGGGAATAGATGAGAACAAGGAAAAAAATATGTCCAATTTTTATAATTAAATGTTAAATTATTCATTATAAAATAAACATAAAACCAACTCAACTAGCTTTGCACTATTTACCTTTAAATAAATTTCAGCAAAATATTCTCAATTTTCAGCTACTCCCTATGTTTCCATCAGAATTCTCCCTTTATCCATTTATTCTCATTTATTTTCTTTAAAAAGAAGGAGGTGGCTCCCTTGATGACCATCATATGTGAATTAGACACTAAAATGAAGTTTGATTTTAATTGTTTTGCCTCCAAACATCTTTTTAAAGAATAAATCCATTTTCTATGTTCATATGTATTTATAGAACAAGAATTTACTTTCTGTAGCAACAAATTAATTTTGAAATGGACAACTGGAACCCACAAACTTCCACTCTGCTACCTGTTGCAGATCTGTTGCTATCTTCATATTTTTGGATAAGAAGAAAATAGAGTTCAAGTGTGGACAGAGAGGGAGGCAAGTTAGAGAAATATCCTGACATTTGTTTCCCTATGATGTCTCTTTTTCATTGGGAGGAAAGAGGAAAAGGAATGTGGAAATGTTTTTGCTAAGGCTTACAAAACAATAGAGAGTCAAGACTGGAATATGGTCAGTGGCAGGGGTTTCTTGGGAAATGCTGTATGGAGCTGCAGCTCCAGAGCTAGGTAATCTAGGAAAATAGTAATGGAGTCCCAGAAAACTTCATCTTCAATGAAAAACTAACTTTTTTCCCTGATAAGTTATTGCTTGCTGGGGGCAACTAGGCAGCAAGTAGAGCTATTCCTTGCTGAAGATGGCAGAGGCTGACACATGCAGCTAACACCCTGTTGCCCTCAGCTTTAAGATCCTGTCACTTACTACACTGCTCTACACATCGCTGTCCTCTGCTACCAACCTGACATGGTAGAGCTGTTGGTGCATCATGGTAGCTAGTTCCCAGAGAATCCAGCTGCCTAGGAAGTTTGAGGTCAATCCTGCTGGCTGAAAAAAATCAAAGCCCTTTTTGCTTTCTTAAAGCAATTAGAGTACTCCCCCCCCCCCCATCCCTTAAACATCTGTGCCATGTGTACATCAGCCAACAGCTCTGACTTTGGCCTGTGGATGTCAAGGTCAAAGCCCTACCTCTTCCTAAAGTGGTATCTTCTCATTGAGCTCAATGGTTCTAATGATGATGATATGGCCTAGGCAAGCCCCTTCATCATTCATTCATCTTCCTCCAGGTTTTATCCTTCCTCTCCTCCTCCCCTGGATCTCTGAGATTTCCCAGGTTGAAAGACACAATGGTTGGTAAAACTTTGATGTGAGAGTTTTGATCATTTGTGCACTGAGTCTAAGTCCCTGGGTTTGGGGTAGCCCCTTTCCTCATTTTTTTCCCATCTGAAAAAAAAGAGGTTTGGGAAAGACCTAGATTCTTGCTGGGTGCTAAGAAAGATAAATGGATATTCCCTAGGGCTTCTAACTGTTTTTGACAATAGAAGCCTCACTTATTTCTAATATAAAATGCATTATTAAAGGTGGCTTCGCCCTATGGGTGAAGGATCCCAACTCTTGCCTGAAGGGAATAGATTAGGAAGAGTTTTGATACTCTAAATTTTCATCTATTTTAAGTGGGAGTTTACTTGCTGTGCAATAGTTTGTCCACTGGAGCTCACCTCTAGATATTATTAGAGGGAACAAAAAAATCTGCCTTTGTTGGTGCAAGGACTACTGCTCTGTGAAACTGTTAGGATTTTAGCAAGCATTTGGTCTTCTGGGAGCTGTAGGGAATTTACATTCTTCTGGGCTGGAGAAACTAATTAGTAAAGAAAGTAATGTTATTCCCTCTAATTGAAGGGATTTTAAAAGAATAGTCGGTTCCAGTAGCTGAAGGCTCAGAAATTGGTTTTGTTTCAGAGTAGGGTATGTGGGAAAGGGCAAAAAGGAAGTCAGACATGCAAGTCTGCTATTTTTCTTCACAGGTTCTCTTAGCTGTTACTTGGCAGCTCCTGCCAAAGTGCTTTTTGGGTGGCAGGGGGAAAAGCTACTAAAACTTTACTCTCCCATGAGTGAAAGATAAACTCAGACCTTTGTAATAGCACTACAGATCTGTGAGACTGGGATGTTAGGTCACAATGGATTGCGTGTAAATAGGACTGGTTTGAGCTACCTCACCTCATTACGGGGCTGTAGGTAATTTGTATAAAGAGCCTAACATTATTAACATGTTGATAATATCTGGAAACCCCAGTGTAAGTTATGATCAAAGTGCCAAAATCTTCAAAGCTCTCTTATTTCAACTGGAAAATAAATTTCTATGTATATTACTTTGTGTTTAAAAGCAATTACAAGTATATTCAAATATGTGGCCTTTTATCAAAGTTAGTTTTGTCTTTGTGAGAGCACTTCAAGAATGAGAAATCATCATTTAGTTTAAGTCCAGACTGTGAAATGTCACTGCCAAAACCCATAGTTATTGTCTCCCCCCATAAAAACCTCACCACAAAACTTTTTAAAGACATGCTGGCCATTTGAAAATGTATAACACTATACTAAACTACACTGGTGTTTGGAGTAAGCTAAAGCAATTAAATGAGATCTTTTATAAAATTTTAAAAAAAGAATCTTTGAATAGGTAGTACTCTTTGCAAAAAAGTTAACAATGATCATATTCTTTGTCTAACAATTCCATTGTTGGCTACTTTAGAAAGTTAAGATGTCCTGGTCCAGACTAAAAAGGACCTAGTGCAGGTTGAGCCAAAAAGTTATGGTGATTATCTAGGATGAAATTGTTGAAAAATAATTTGTCTCAAGGGAAGAGTCAGGCCTGGGGTAGAATAATACCATAGACTAGAGTAAGGTGCTTACAGGGTTCATAGTATGTAGGCTTATAGATAAGGGTTGAGGACATGCCCAAATCATCTACCCTATTTGTTTCTCCTATGTACATAATTATTTTCATATTGTCTCTCCATCAGAATGTAAGATTCTTGAAGATAAGCACTATTTTTACCCAACTTATGCAAATCAAATGGCAATAAAATTTTCTAAGAGTTTAAGGAAAGGGGGAAGGAAACATGTTCCAAGGCTTTATCAAAGGGATTACTGTAAAATATCCCAGAAAAAATGATGTTAAAAGATTTTACATGGAACAGACTTATGTAGCCAAACTTATCCTAATTCACTAGATAATTACCTAATGCAGAGTTGAGAACAATGTCTCCATTTCAGCAAAAGTATGACATTTGAACCAGAACTGGATCGATAGATTCTAAGAACAAGATTGGCAGAAGGAAATTAAACAGGAAATATCGAATTAAATGAATGTTTTCTGGGTGGTATTAAAAACCAGGATAAATCTTAAACTCTTGGTAAGCTGTCAAATTGTTAAAGTTTTCTTTTTTTAGTGTAATACATTTCTACATTCAATCCCAACCTCCAATATATTGACCCTTTAGTGTTTCACAATAAATTAAATTAATTTAACATAGCAATTTAAATTACATAAGAGGTTTGGGTACAATAGTTGGAGGAAGGGGGAGGTGAATTAAACCGTTGTGTTTGTACTCTGTGTAGGGTTCTTGGAGTTTGGGTAATGCCAGAAAGGAAAAAGGAGTAAGTGACATTTAGAAACTTGAAGGAGATACCTGTAAGCCAAGACTTGGGAAATGTAGCTATTTAGAACAAGATGAAACAGATATCATGGCTAAATCAATAGGATTATAGCTTAATGCTACTGACTTGGTTTTCTCCCAAAATAAAAGACATCCCAGCAGTATTGAGAATTATCCTGAATAGGGGCAGCTAGGTGAATGGGTGGTGCACTGGATAGAGCACCAGCCCTGAATTCAGGAGGCCCAAGTTCAAATCTGATCTCAGACACTTAATACTTCCTAGCTGTGTAACCCCAGCCTCAGGGGGGAGTGGGGGGGAGGAGAGAGAGAATTATCCTGAAGACCAGACCATTTCTTATCTTTTTTAATATTACATATACAAACTCAGCTACCTTCACTCCCATCACTCCAGGACTTGGATTCCTTGAGAATAAATTCTATTTTTGTTGCCTGTTAGGGAGTATAACAGTGGAAATCACATTTCATTTATAGCCCAAATTCCTGGTTTCAAATTCTTATTCCTCTATTCATTCATTGTACGACTTTAGACTCCCTGGGGGCAGTCTCTTCAGCTATAGTAAACCATAGGTGTAACTAATGTTTTATAAGAGGCTCCATCTCCAAATTCAATGATCCTTTGAACTTTCTCCTTAGAAGCAGCTAATCATGTTGCATTTATATAGAGGGACTAAGAAACCTGGGGGCAACTAGATAGCACAGTGGATAGAGCACCTTCTCTGGCATAAGGAGGACCTGAGTTCAAATATGGCCTCAGATACCTAACACTTAATTAACTGTGAGACCCTGGGCAAGTCACTTAAACCCCATTGTCTCACAAAATCAGAAACTATTCATCTCCTTTCTCACATCACTTAATAGTCTCCTGATTTGTTTCCATATTTAATCTCATGATCTCAAACACTAAACCCCTAGTTGCTGTTTCAACATTCAATTTCATTCATGATACTGAATAAAATCTCTTTTCAAGAAAACATCTTTATCCTATTCACAAGCCAAAGATGTAGATTGTTTTATTAGGAAAGAAGCTGCTCCCATCTTTCTTCTTTTTATTCTCTATCTTCTTTTTCTCTTCTTTCTCCAACCTGGTATCTCAGTGAATCAGGCTTTTGTTGGCAATTGCACAAGTTGAAACTTGAATAACCTGTCTATTCTAATTTGCCTCTTATCCCAATGCATATCCAGGAATCACGCCTGCTTCTGCCTTGTTTATAAAGCATGTTAACTTATGAGTTATCTTGGCACCTATCTCTTCTATGACAAATTCATTCCATTGTATGGAGCTTCAAGTGGTGACTCCTCAGCAATATTAATGCCATCATGTGTTTTCCTTATTTCTGCTTCAATTCAAATTACTTCTCAAGAGTCTATGATGTCCCAATCACTGATGAGTAATGCTAGGTCACTTTGTTGCATGTTTCAAATCTCAATGAAGTCGTCCTCCTCTTATGAGAACAGCTGCTTACTCTCTACCTCTCCTGTTAGTGTAGAAGCTCCCTGAAGGCATAACTACTCTTAATATCAATAAGCTCCAGTACAGAGCTCTAGACACTGGAACTAACCAATGAAAAATTACTGACTGGTTGACTTGTTCCCAACAAACACTACCAAGTTAGATGATCTAAAAGCCCTATTGAAGAATTTATCTAGCATTGTTTTGTGTGAAACAGTATTATATCCTAATATTTTCCTGGAGCTTTCCTCATATCCCTTCAGATTTGGGGTTCTTAACCTGAGGTCTGTAAACTTATTTTAAATACATATGTTGATAAGTATTTTTATATAATTGGTTTCTTTTGTAATCCTATGTATGCTTTATGCATATAAAAATTTATTTCAGGAATAGATCTATGGGATTCATAAGATTGTCATAAGGATTAATTATAATAGTTCATAATAAGAGTTTGGATTTATATAGTTGTTAAAGATTTGCAAAATGCTTTGTAAATATTATTTCATTTTGTCCTTACAATAACATAGGGAGGGAAGTATTATCATCATTTTCATTTTACAGGGGAGGAAAATGAGGCAGACAGAAATCAAATAACTTTCCCAGTGTCATATGGCTAGTAGATATTTGAATTCATATTTGAACTCAATCTCACTCACTCTGGATCCAGTACTCAATCCTTGTGCCATTTAGCTATGTAAATATAAAAAAAGTTTATTTTTTTTCTAAGGTCTTGGTCATGTATTTTCCCTTCAGTAGAATTGCATTTCCTCAGAAAATAGATATTAAACTTCATTTTAGACAATTGTCAGAACTTGTCCTCAGTTAATTATTATAAATAAATCCATATTGATATTTTATATTTCATAATTTGCAGCTTTGCAAGTGAGCCTTAAAGAACTGTCCAATGACTAGCTGATAAAAGTTTTTCTATCCAGTCAGTCAGAGAATTATGTGTTTCAAACAACATGCAAAGAATCAGTCCAATAACAATGGACAAATGAAAGCCAAACAGATAAAGAGATAAAAAATTTTCCCATCTGTTCTGGATTGCCTTGACTCTAGCCAGGCTCTTGGTAGTTTAGTTTTGATATTGTAGCAAAGTAGAGTCATTTGTAGGATGTTCAACAATTAACAAAAAGAGATTTGTTTAGTTGTAGCAGGGGAAAATTTTTCATTCTATAAGGATATGTAGTAAGTTGATTCCCCTGAATGAAATTCCCCTGGCTCTGAGTTGCCCATTCTTTTCCATCAGCTGAAGCTCCCATACGTTGTTTTTTTTTTTTTTTTTTTTTCTTCAGGTCACTGTCCAGGTGACCTGAAAGTTATATGTACTGTCTGAGCTCATAGTCCTCTGAGCCAATCAAATTTCAAGAATAGTCACAATACTTTTTAAGGAAAAAAAAAAAAAAAAAACTAGCCCAACTTGCATGGAGGAATACTTAGACTATTGCTCCTATCACACCATTATTACTCTTTCTTCAAAACTTTGCTCTCTCCCTGAGTCCTTAGGACACTTGAAAGCAATTCCTCAGAACAAATGTCATAGACTGCCTCTACTTGAAATGAGGATGTGAAAATTCAGTTTCAGATCTTTTTTTTCTCCAACTATCACAGCTACCACAAGAGTATTTTTACTAAGACCTTGATCATGTATTTTCTTTTCAGTAGAATTGCATTTCCTCAGAAAATAGATATTAAACTTTTATCATGTGCAAAGTTTCTATCATAGTATCATATAGTGATAGAAAAACCTTGTATTCATTCAACTGCTTTCTCTGACACTGGGGGATCTTTGATCACTCATTTGCCTTCTTTGTGCCATAGGTAATTCTCTAAGACTTTAAGTATCAGATCAAGTTCTGATATGCTTTGGCAAAGTATAAGAGAAATGATTATTAATAACTAATGATTTGGGGGAAATCCAGAATTCTTCCCATTTATATAGTCCTCATTTCAAAGTTCAATCTCGAAGTATATTACTGATAATAAGATTGAATTAACTTTCCTCAGTTTTACTCAGATCCCACCTAGCCTTACAAGTGATTTAATCTAAGGTGGATAAGGCCATTGTGTTCTATTCAGATTTGGATAGGGATAAATTCTTTTATTAGATTCTCAAAAGTAGAAGTGGTCTGAGTATAGAAATAATCTTTTTGTCCAAGAGTGACATGATGTTACATGATGTTATTCTCTTAGCCTCTCCTTGGAGAGGCTAATTAATAATTGGAATAGTGCATTAATAGTTGCAATAGTCATTCTCTCATTAATTGTTAACCAGAGTTGATTGAAACCTTCAGGAATACCCACTCTTCCAAAGACATATAAACTAAGTCCACTGCCATGAGGGGTCTTTGGCATTGGAGAGTGCCATTGACCTCTTTTGTTAATAAAATGGTAGTAGTATTAATAAAATGACTACTTAGCAATAAGTTATGTCTCTTAAACTTTTTTTTATCACCACAAGTACATTCTCTATATCAAAGAAATCACTGTTCTGATCCATAAAAATTAATATACAATAAACAATAAACATGAAAAGGGTGTTGCCCTCAGGAAGTTTATAATCTAGTAAAGCTATTATTCATTGTTGAGCTATTCATCTTGCAAAAGGCACTGTTGCCACAGGTGAGAGGATATATAAGAATGCAAAGTACAATATGTACTTTATGTATACATAAAGTCCAACTCTGGGGGCAGAGCCAAGATGGTGGAGAGTACATAGGTCTTTGCCTGAGTTTTTCCTAGCTTTCCTCAGAATCAACACCAGATCAAGCCTCTGAACATATTTTGGAGTGACAAAATTTACAAATATTTGGAGTATGGCAAATTTCCAGCAGATGATTTCTTGGAAGGACTTCAGAAAAGGTCTGTCTCAATTGGGCAGGGGGAGGGGTGAGGGGGGAAAAGAGGGGAATGCGACCCAGTGCAAAAGTACAGGGAAGCTCAAGACAGAAAGGCCCCACAAGGGGAATCTAGTGGGAGACTCTTAGCCAAAATACATCAGCATTGACTACTCTGTCCTGGTTCAGAAGCCAGTGGACCAGCAGATTAGCTGATGCAACTACAGAAGACAAATAGTGAGCCCCTGAACCCAGCATAACAATCAGAACTTGGCCAGGCCCACCCAGCTGGGAAGGAAGCTGGCAGTACCACTAGCCCCAGGGTAGCATAAAACTCCTGAAGTCCTGTAGAGGAAGCTACATCTTCTCCTAGCCCTTTAAACCTTCAACCTTTAAAAATAAGCAAAAAAGCAAAAAGAATTCTGACCATAGATATCCATTATGGAGGCAGAAAAGAACAGATCTCAAATCCTGAGAACACTAAATGCAAAATGCCTCCAGATGAAGCCACAAAGGGTGATATGAGTTGGTATCCAACTCAAAAGGCTCTCTGGGAAGAATTCAAACAGGATCTTAAGGGGCAGCTAGGTGATACAGTGGATAGAGCACTAGCCCTGAAGTCAAGAGTACCTGAGTTCAAATCTGACCCCAGACACTTCTAGCTGTGTGACCCTGGGCAAGTCACTCAATCCTAATTGCCTCAGCAAAAAAAAAAAAAAAAAAAAAAAAAAAAAAAAAAGATACTAAAAGAGAGAAGAAAAATGGGGAAAGAAAATGAGAGCTTTATAAAAGGAAACCCAGAAATTGTCTAAAGAAAACAACTCCTTAAAAAATACAATTGGTGAAATGGGAAAAACATAGTGAAGAAAATCAAATAGATTTAGTGAAATGAAAAATGGAAAAAGAAAAATAGAATCAGTGAAATAGATAAAGAAAACAACTTAAAAATAGAATTAGTGAAATGGGAAAAAAATCCAATGAACAAAACAACTAATTTAAAAGTTCAATTGGTCAAAGGCAAAAGGAGGTAAAAAGAACTAATTGAAGAAAATAATTCACTAAAAATTAGAATTGAACAAATGGAAGTGAATGAATTAATGAGATATCAAGAATCAGTCAAACAAAACAAAGAAAAAAGAAAAAGAAAAAATAGAAGAAAGTGTAAAATACCTCATTGGAAAAACAATTGACCTAGAAAATAGATTCAGGATAGATAATCTAAGAATTATTAGACTACCTGAAAACCATGATGAAAAAAAGAGCTTGGTCAATATCTTTCAAAAAATTATCAAAAAAAACTGCCCTGATATCCTAGAACCATAGAGTAAAATAGTCATTGAAAGAATCTACCAGTCACCTCCTGAAAGAACCCCCCCAAAAAAATTAGAGTTCAACTTTGTCCAACTTGTGAAATATTTTCCATAAGTATCTTGAAGTCAGAAGGCCAATATTCCCATATCAAAGACAAGTTTATCTTAGTCCCGAGTATCTTCTCTTTCTAAATCTCTGAAAAAATCTCCATTCACCTTTAAACTTTATTCTATTTCCATAAGCCTAGGCCTTGTCTAAAATCCTACGACTTCCAAAGGAGGAACAAAACTCTCTGGTTTCCTAGTTCCTAATTACCATTTGAAGTCATAGAGGATGCCCCAAGATTCCCTTAAAATTACAGGTACCAGAACTCTATTCCTGCCTCCAACTTCTCTATAACATTCTTTCTGTTCAAGTTTTTTAAAATTCTTTTTAAATTAGGAATTTAATAATTATCAATCCTGTTTATGTATACTTTGAAAAGTTTTTGTTTTCTTCTGCATCGATTTGAAATATTTAATTGATGACCTTTCTTTTATTTTTCCTATCTTTGTCATTACTATTGTACTTATACCACCCACCTCCCTCTTTTTTCTACCAATCCCATTGTTGGGGTGAGACCAAATATGTTGAGGTCAAGGGGCGCAAAAATGTTGGGCTTCCAGATTGGTGTCATGAAGCATCTCAAAAGTATTTGCAGGCTCAGACTTATATCCAAATCAAGGGGCAAAGTTTATTATAATTGTAACACCAATTCCAAAAGGGATAAATTCCAAAGAGAAAGATAGTAAATTAAGCAGGTGGAAAACAGATATTTTTACAGGAAAAAAATTGAGAGAAATCAGTTGCTTCATGTCACTGATAGGCTAATTTTATGGTTTAGAGATGGAGTTGAGAAGTGGTCTGGTTCTTACTTTGTGTACAGGCACTCTATTCATAATTTGTTGGGCAGAGATCAATTCAGGAAATCTTCTGGGAGTGTGTTTTTAGGTCTGAAACCTCACTAGGTCAAGTGGCAAGCATTTAGTACAAAACTATAATTAGTTTGATTGAAGAGTTTGATTAGTGCATTACTGATGCTAATTAGCTCAAAGTATCCCATTATTACAGTCCAGAAGACAGTTACTTAACAGTCTTTTAGACTCTGCTTCCTGGCTGTAAACTAAGGCAAGATGGCCAAAGGGAAGAAATACATCATTCCTAAGTCAAGATAGCGTAAGTTATGTACTGTACAACATTCCCAAGGCCAGGTAGTCTAGGGGTAATTATTATATCATTCCTACGGACTGCATATATCACCATTACAAATGAGAACAGTCAAGCAAAACAAATCTGTATCTTAGCTATGTCTAAACTTATATGTCTCATTCTTCCATTCTAGAACATAACCTTTTAGTAAAGAGGTTAATAACATGTTTTATCAAGTATTCTTAAGCCAGGATTGGTCACTGCATTGAGCCCAGATTCTGTTGTCTTTCAAGCTGTTTTCCTTTAAATTATTATAGTCATCTAACCTAATCAAACTTCTGTTCTCTTGTACTAATATTCTCTCCTTCCTACCTTTACTTTCACCTTTCCAATTCTTGATCAGCTTTGATTAGAACTAAGGTTTCTTCATTGTGAGTAATATCATATTACACTATGATATAGTGTGGTAAAAGAGAATTAGGTTTCCTGAGTCTATAAACTTAGCTAAGAAATTTAACTTCCAAGAAGCCCAGTTTTCTTCTCTATGAAATGAGGATAATAACATATTGATTGCCCATCCCAACAGATCTGTGAGGATCATATAATACAACATATGATATTTACATTCATATTCAAACTTTATATAGTACCACTTATTATATGATTTAAAGTCATTATTGTTCAGTTGAGTCTGACTCCTTGGGGCCTCATCTTTTTTAAAGATTAATGGAATGGTTTGCCATTTCTTTCCAGCTCATTTTACAGATGAGGAAACTGAAGTAAACAGGGTTAAGTGACTCACCCCGAGTTACACAGCAAGCAAATACATGAGGTCAGATTTTAACTCAGGAAGCTATCTTCCTGATTCCAGATCTGCCCACTCTGTCCACTGTACCATCTAGCTGTCTATGATCTAAAGTAACATGAATTTGACATCTTATTATGAATACCTAGAATTGTAATATCCCAGAATATAGACTAGAGTTCAAATCTGACCTCAGACATTTTACTACTTTTGTAACTCTGGGCAAATCACTTAACTTCTGTCTGCTTCAGTTTCCTCAGCTGTAAAAAGAGGATAATAATAGCAATTATCTCTAAGGTAATTGTGAAGATCAAATGAAATATTTGTAAAATACTTAGCATTTTGCCTGGCACATAGTAGGCACTTAATAACTATTACTTACTTTCTTCTTTCTAAAAATGGAAAAAGAATGACAAAAACTCACAAGGAATAAGCAAAAATTCTTAAATTGTGGATTGCAATTCCATAGTGGGTCATGAAACTGAATGTATAGGTCACCAAAAAAAAAAAAAAATTGGCAATAGTAAAAGGAATTAAATATTCCCCTGAGATTTAATTGTTTGTAAAAATAAACAAAGCTAATTACTAGGCAAATTTGCTTTCTTCTTCAATAAATGGTAAAATTATATACATATATCAAAGAATTTGTTTAAAATAAATTTCTTTATGATTTATTACTTGGAAATATTTTGTATATGTATGTGTATATACATACATGCATATAAATATATATACTTATATACCCAGGTCTCAGAAATTTGTTGGGCAAAAAAAGGGTGGCAAGTGGAAAAAGTTTAAGAAGCCTTGGTCTATGTCATTGCTCTGCCAGGTACAAATTCCACAAGGTCCTAAATCACAAGGCCTTGTCAGCTATTCACATCACCACAAAGGAATGTGAAGGTATAATTGAGAGGAGGTCATAGGTCCCACTAATGAGGGGGACATCCTCTAATTCCTTCATTTTTCCAGGTTTGAATCATCTTTCCCATTTTTCTCAAGTTCAGTGGGTCATTTCCCTCTTGACATATCATTCCCAAGTGTTGTCTTACTCACTCCTCATTTGCACCAGGTCTGGGATCCATATAAAAAGTTGATGCTGGAGCTACAGAAGATTAACCAGGGATTAACCAGATAGCCAGGGAACTTCTTACTGAATGGAAGAACAAAAAGACTGAGGTAAGTTGGTGATAATGATGATAAAATGGGATAAAAGAATATGAATTATTTAGGCTGAAGTAAAGAAAGATTTTGTAAGTGGCATAAAATAGATAGAGCTCTCAACTTGGAGTCAGGAAGTCTGAGTTCAAATCCTACCTTAGATATTTATTAATTTTGAGATCCTGACAAGTCACTTAACCTTTCTCAACTTCAGCATCTATGTCCCTGGGTTGTTGATTAGGTGTTAATATTAGTAAGGTGCTTTGTAAATGCCAAATATTTTTTAAATGTTATCTATTATTTTAAAAGAAGCATGGACTATTTGACAAGTGTTGGACTTTAGCATCAGAAAATAGTGGAATTGAATCCACTGATGCTCTCTCAATCCAAGTTTCCTCATTTGTAAAATGGGAAATAATAATAGCATCTACCTGAGAAGGTTGTGTGTATCAAGTAAAATAGTAAATTGCTGTATATAAATGTTGTTCATCTGTGATGGATTCTCCATTATCCCATTTGGGGTTTTCTTGGCAGAGATACTGGAATAGTTTGCCATTTCTTTCTCCAACTCATTTTACAGATGAACAAATTGAGAATAAGTAGGATTAAGTGACTTGCCCAGAGTCACACAGCTACTACATGTGTGAGACCAGTGAACTCAGAAAGATGATTTTTCCTGATTTCTATCCACTAAGTCCCCTAGCTGCCTTTACATAAATGTTAGCTCTTGCTATAAGGAAGTTTTGCCTGGGATAATAGTCAATTTATCTTTATTCTCCACATAAATTATTCAAAGAAAACAAACTTAATTTGAAAAGTTAAGATTTAAGTTAATCATAAGAAAGTATTTTCTGAGGGACAAGAGTTGATCTGAAGGAATTAGGGACTGAGAATAGTGAAAACATGAGTCCCTTTCTCTCAAATTGATGAGAGCCCACTCTCCTCTACTACTCAATATAATTAGGCTAAGAGCAATAGATAGGATAGGGGAATGGTTTCAATCCAAATTGCTGTTTTTTTTCCTCTTTCATATTCAAATAAATCAAAAAGACAGCTACAGAGTTGTACCTAAAGAAATGTTGATTGCAACGATGATCTTGAAGATGTCCTCTAAAATGAATTTTCAGGAAACTGAATTCTTCCCCCTGGTGGAGGACTGATTCATAGCTAGAAATGGGAAGTATTGAAAGAATGAAGTCATAGGCTCATATTGTGAACCAAGAGTATAGAGTGGGAAGACTTTAGAGGTAATGAAGAGCAAAATGGGGCACTGGATAGGACATTATTATTACAATGAAGTCTGAAAGACCAAGGTTCAATTCTTTAGACAGAGTCCTTACTAGCCTCATGATCTCAAACAGTTAACCACTCTGGACCTCAGATATTGTCATTGTAAAATGAGGAAGTTTCACTCAATGACCTCTAAACCTCCTTATTCTAAATCTTATGAGTCTATGATCATCTCATTTGAGTCCCCCATTTTACAGAAAAAGACACTGGGAATCAGAGAGGCCAAGAAGTTACTGGAAGTCATATAGTTAGTAGCAAAGTCAGCTCTATAACCCTATTCGTGAACTATCAGTATCCATCTGATATATATGGAAGGCACAGAGGGGTGGGGGGGGAGGTGAATCATCAGGCTAATCACCCTTTATTTGCCTCCAGGCTTTGCTTCCGATTTTGAGTCTTTACTATTTTACTCTTCTTCAATTCCTCTCCCCTCTCTCACGTCCTCCAGCGCTCTTTTCACTATTGTCTTTCTTCTATAGAATGTAAGTTTCCTGAGAACTGGGACTGTCTTTTTGCTTGCTTACATTTGGATCACCAGTGCTTAGCACAGTTATCAGGCACAAAGCAAGTACCTAAATAAGTATTTAACTTATTGCCTACCTGTTGTTGCCTGTTTTAACTAATGGGATATCCATTATATCATAATTGGTATAGAGGTGCTTTCTATGCCTCACCTTTCCTTCTTCCCTTTCTTGCCATCCAACTATCTCCAACTATCTCTTGTGTATTAGACATCATGGTAACTTTAAGATATAAGAGATTCATTCCTCTGTGTTTCTTCCAGGAGATAAATACCTCAGGTACAAGATATGTTAAATCAAAAGAAAACTGAAATGCTTACAGCATTGGCAGTTGGCCAAAAAAAATTTCGGTTAGTATTTCAATAGAAGGTAAAAATAAGAAAAGAAATAAAATTTTGGTGGGGAGCAAGAGAGGTAAACTCAATCTAAACTGAAGATAGAAACAGTGCAGAACTAAAAATAATGTATTGACTTGCCAGGCAGTCAGGTTAAATAGACCCCTGAAATAGCAATAAATTGAATTCAGGTTTTTAGACAGAAGTCATTAAAGGAGACTCAGTAAGACTCCTCACCTATGGAGGACAAGGCTAGACTCTATTCATCTATAATTCTCTAATAATATAAAACCTGTAACCTCAAAATGTGCTGCTATCTGTACTAAAACAGCATCAATGTTCTCATTAAGCTGCCTAAGAATGTTACTTTACAGCGGATGGAAGGGGGGGAGGGGGAATAGATAAGGGTGTGGGAAAGGAAGCCCTGTCTTTCTTAGCTTCCAACCACAGAAAAATACTCAGTAATGGGACTTGAAGGTTAAGCTTCCACATTGCTGATGAAAGGCAGAGTAAGGAGACAACAACAACAATTGTTTGAAAGTTTACAAGGAGGATTTAGGGATTAAAGGAAAGATGAATGACGAGTCATGGTGATGAATACCATGGCATTTGGAGAAAAAGGCTGGTTGGGCCCTTTCATTGAATGGGTATTATGGAGAGACTATAGCTATCCCTGGAACATCCAGGGACTTCAAAGGTGATCCCGACCTCTTATCTTCTATTCTCTCTCTTCTCTCCTTCTCCCTTTCTCCTTCTCTCTCCTTCTCCCTTTCTCCTTCTCTCTCTCTCTCTCTCTCTCTCTCTCTCTCTCTCTCTCTCTCTCTCTCTCTCTCTCTCTCTCCCTCCCTCCCTCCTTGTCTGTCTTTGTCTCTGACTCTGTCTCTGTCTGTCTCTGTCTCTGTCTCTCTTTCCTTCTCCCCCCTCCTTAGTGGAAACTCATGACTCAAGACAGAACTTTTTTGCTGCTGCTGCTACTGCTGCCACTGCTTGGACTACTAGGACTGTGGTTGGATCAGTCCTCCATTGGAGATTTTGGGTCAGAGCCGTCCAGGCAGCAACATGTGGCTAATGCCAAGAAATCTGTGCCTCATTGGGAGAAACAATACTGCAGTATCATAATCAAGAATGGCAATGGCACCATCACTAACCAATGCAAGTCAAAGAATACTTTTCTCCATGGCAGAGCAGGGGCCATGATTTGTAAGATCCCCATCCGTGTCCACTGCCACAAGAAGAGGTGCCAGCTGAGTAAACAATCTTTCAAACAGATCCATTGCTTACACCAGGTACCAGGGAAATTAATCAAAAGGAAATATAAAAGCTCCTCTAAGAGAAGCAAAAACACAATGGTTCAAGATGGGAAACCAGAGGTCCCTGTGCACGTCAGACCATAATCTTTCCCACCAGAACTCTGCTTTGGCATTATAAGGACTTAATACAGTTTTACATTTCTTAGACTCACTCTGCTCTCCAACTCCCCATCTCCAAATCTGCCACAACTAAAAATAATATTAAAAAAAATTATTTCAAGGCTCAAACCATTATCCATGCATGCCACAGGCTATGTCAAAGCAGGGGAATGCCAGTGGCAGTGATATATAATTAAGAATTTATATGCCTGAGACCATCATGGTAGCTGTGAAACTGGTAGGAAACCTGAAATGCTGATGAATTGGGTTCTGACAATAGCATTGATTGGACTAATTGAGTCTGTGCAATGCAAAATGATTGCATTTAACTCTCAAATCAAATAGACTGGTATGTATAGAGGCTTAGTAGGCTGGCCCTACTCATAGTTTTGGTGATCAAGTAAACTTAGAGGGCAGCAGAATAGGACAAACAGCCTCCTTTGTGTTTTGATACCACTAGATAAATTGGAATAGCACAGAAATACCAATATCTCACTTCTTGGAAGATGGTGCTGACCATAAAAATGAGCAAGTCTTGCATTTACCTAAAATAGATGAAGATATGAATGTTTTTCAGATGCACCAATATCATATTGAATCAGAATTGGAAACATCTTACCATTAATAGGCTATATCTTACCAGTTATTGATTTCTAGTCTAGGATTCTTTCCAATAAGATGGAAATCAGTAACATCTCCCTTGTCAACAAGGAACAAATTGGGGTATCACATTCTCTCCATGATCATGCTTTTTGACATTCTAGGACCTTCTTTCTATGAAGTTGGTAAATCTACCAAGTCTGGAACATGTGACAAATAAGCTCTGAGACTAGTACTAGAATGTGTGTGTGTGTGTGTGTGTGTGTGTGTGTGTGTATGTGTGTGTGTGTGTATAAGTAACTAATGTCTTCTAGTCTTCTAAATTTGTTCTCAGGATTTCCCTAGAAGCTGCAACATAAAGAAAGGAACAAATGAATGAAACATTTGAAAGCATCTACTATGTTCTAGGCACTGTGATAAACTTTCCAAATATTATCTCATTCAATTTTCACAACCAGTGGTGTAAAAATCAAATATATATAGGAATATTAAACCCTGTGCTGCATATTGACTTAGAAAACCCACATATTTTCTATGTTTTATTGTATTTTTATTTATCCTATTAAATACTTTCCAATTACATTTTAATCTGGTTCTATCTCACTTAGTATTGCTATTGTAAGCTACTTCTGCTTACCTCAACCTTGGAAGGTAGGTATTATTATTATCTCCAGGTTATAGTTGAGAAAATTGAGGCAGAAAAGGATTAAGTGATTCGACTAGGATTACACAGTTTAATATCTCAGGCCAGAATTGAACTCCTCTATCTGACTCCAAACCTCTCTATTGCAACACTGAATATACTCGTTATTCCCTCTATATTAATCATAATAAACATAGAAGGGTTCATAGGGTATTAAGGAAGGATCTTTTAGAGCTGCTCTCTACCTTTAGTGTTCAACCAATCACTCAACTCTCACCTATGGAAACTACAGCATGCAGAGCAGTCATATTCCCATAAAACCTTCTTGGCAGTCAGATGAAATCAGGTTATAGGTAACTGATAGGCTCAAGTCCTGTTGGTGAGTCAAGGGGATGTCAATATCAAGTAAGTGAAGGTAGAATGGGTGAAAACAATTTGTTCCCATGGTCATGAAGGCCACTAAAGCAGATATCGGGAACATTTAGGACTTGGTCAAACATCAAAGTCACAAAAGTCATGCCCTGCATTTTGGGCCATCACCAGTCATCCTGACTTCTGTCTTTTGTCCTAGACTTCAATAACTCCAAAAGAGAAAGTGAAGTTGATGACTTTGTGCAACTCTGACTCACTTAAATTCAATTTATTGCTGCAAGTCAAGACATGACTCTCTGATATCATTGGTCCTCTTCAAAAACCAAGGACAAACAATAGTAAACATTGTCTGAAATGGTGGTGGGAAGGCTACTCTTCCCCATCTCCCCAGTTCTGAGCAGGAGGATTGGAAGCTGAGCCTAGAATAGTTCTCCTAGGTAAGGAGCTAAACCAAGCTCAGAATCATACGGGTAAATAGCAGAGGCAAGATTTGAACCCATTTCCTCTGAATACAAATCCAGTGCTCTTTCTACTACATTAAGGATATAACATTTATAATGAAAGAATAATCCAAGTCTCTAATCCCCTGCCCCAGATCCATGAGTAAGAACAATAGTCAAACTGTCTATCATATTTTCTCTTACCATGGTACCTCAGACAGGGGTCTAATCTAGATATGGCAACAAGTTCCCAGTTATCTCAGCATACTGAATTCCCCCTGCCTCCCTCCTTGATTCAGCTGTTTCCTTTCACATTGAGAGCCTTGTTAATATTTAACAAGGCAGGAAAGATTGGGGATCATATATGGGCAGAGCAAGGGGGTTACCTCCTTGGATGATGAGAGGTACTGGTTAAAAAGAAAAAAGTCAGACTAGATGGTCTTGGAAGTCCCTTTGAACTATTAATTTTTGATCTCATAATCCCATGAGTATTACCTGCTACCCTGATAAATCCAGGACACCACACAGTGGTCAGCTGAGTTTTCTCCTATTGTGGACTCCAAAAATTCAGGCCTTCTGGTCTTTGCCCCAGAGGACAAACATCTCACACCACCTGAGGACCCAAACAGCAAAGGTTTAAGTGTTTGTTTGTCTAGCTAGCTGAGGGTTCATGTCGGGAAGTCAAGACCAGTCTTCTCTTGTAGATAAGTGATGAGGGGGTGCTGGGATCAAGGAGAGGTCAGGGTTGTGGAACCCACTTTGTTGACATCACCTGCTGTGTAATTTCACCTGCAAAAAAAGTAGACACTTAATCTGAGGCCTGGAGATTTATTAGAGTCCAAATCTAAAAGTCTGTACTTTATTGAGCTCTTGAAATCCTGCTTCCTGAGGGAGTTATGAGGGCATATTGTAGTGTACAGAGAGAAACCTTGGAATCACAAGACCTGAGTCTGAAGCTTCTCTTCACTTGTGTGACCTAAATTAAATCATTTATCCATTCTAATTTTCATTTTCCTCAACTATCTGAAATAAAGGAATTAGACTAAAAGAAATGTGAAACATGCCTCTCCACTGTCTCTAAAATGTAATTGGGGAATATTTTAGAAGATAGGTAATATTCATGTGGGGTTTTCTAAGCTAAGATAAAATTGATGAGAGTAAAACTCTGCTTGATCTGAGTGAACCCTGTAAAATTATGTAAAATCACCAACAAAATGTCTCCTTTGATCTACAAACCCAAATGGTCTTGCATCTTCTGGAACAAGATAAGCCTTCTTGAAAAAGTCACGACTTCAGGCAAGATTTCCCATCCATTAGAGACTCCCCTTAGACTCATGCATAAAATGGGTCTTCAGAAAATGACTCTTTGTAGATCACTTCTTTCTTGAGAATGATATGCCCACCAAGAGAATTCCTCTTAGTGTCTCTTTAACAATAAAGCTTTTTACCATAGCCTTTGGGTTTATCGAAATTCCTTAACCACAAACTCTTGCCTTGGACAACTGACCCTCACCCATCCTTGCCTCACCTATTCTTTGGTACTCTCACCTCTCATTAAAATCAGCAGGTATCCTTGATAAGGTTTAGATGTAGGGAACCAAAATGAAATTAGGGTTTCTGGTGGTCAGGAAGTTAAATAAGGTCTAGTGGCAGGTTCAGGATTCAGGGAACCAAATGGAGAGTTTTGGCTCCCCTTCAATCCCTTGGGATTTGACCCAAAGATAGGGAGTATTGGGGACTCCCTTCTGGAGGCACACAGGTTCTCTGTAAAGGACTTTATAGATCCTAAAACCTAGATTGATAAAAGGGTTTATTATGGGGATTAGAAGCAAGGTTAGAAATCCTGACAGAGAGGCATAAAGTCTGGTTAGGGAAATAGATGAGGGTAAAGAAAGGATGACACTAGAAAGAGTATTCCAGTGGACAGAGGCCCCTTGGCATAGCATGGCATGTTTAGAACCTCTGCAAAGAGAGGATTTTAGTTTGGCTCTTTTATAATGGGAGCTTTGGCTACAAGCTAAAAGGGGACTCGTGGTTGGAGACCCAAGTTGGCTCATTGATGGGTTTCAGCTTGAGGTTGGAATTTGAATTGAATTCAAAGAGTTTTAGGACTGAGCCAATCCCAACCAGGTAACAAAGATGAAACTGTTTGTTCCTCAGGGCAGGGTCCCTCACTGAGGCAGAATGGAAGGAGATTTTCTCCTTTAAGGATTTTTAGAGTTTCAGGATCCCCTCTTCATTCTCATATGGGGTTTAGTGGACTTTTCTACTTGATTTTGTCATGACTGAGCTAAACGGGGAAAGACTTTAACTTAAAAAAGCTAGGGTTCTCCTCCTGCATCCCGGGCCATCTCTAGTCATGCCAATAAATATTTTGTCACTGGACCCAAACGACTCTAGAGAAATGAGGGAGGCTTGAGACTTTGAACAACCCTGCTTCATTTAAATACAATTCACTTGCAAGTCATGAGTTTGCTTAAGGAAAGGCTCCTCTGGCAAGTACATATAAATACACTTAATCCATAGTTCCTTGAGACCCATTTGGGGTTTTCTTGGCAGAGATACAGGAGTGATTAGCCATTTCCTTCTCCAGTTCATTTTACAGATGTAAAAACTGAAGCAAACACAGTTATGTGACATGCTCAGAGTCACAGAGCTTGTAAGTATGTGAGGTAAGATTTGTCTTCCTGACTCTAGGCCCAGCATTCTACCTATGATCTAGCTACCTATGACCTTTTGTATATTCAAGTGCTGAGACATTTTGTATATCCAAGTTCTGAGTCCTTGTTAGTGACTGAAATCAAATAATGGTGAACCTATGATAGGGGCCTCTCTCTATCTCTTGACCTTCCAATGGACCCTGCTTTTAATTGATTAAGTTAATTAGCTTTGTTTTGGACTAGAGTGAAGGAAGGGCCTAAGCAGCTAAGAATTAAATTGGACACATAAAAGACAAGAATTTGACTTGTTGTAATGCTTTTTATAATCTTCTGGCTTCCTTTTCCCTTTCTTTAACTTAAATAATTAAGTTTTAAACATTAATCTTCATACTTCATCTTAGTCCATTTCCCCACCTGTCCCAAATTCTTTCTGTAGTTTGTTTCCCTTTACCTCTCTATGTTCTTTTCCTTTCTCTTCCTTTGCCTCATCTCTCATCTCACTCCAAGTCCGAAGACAAAAGCTCCTGAAGTGACTTCTGTAGTGTGTGTGTGTGTATGTGTGTGTGTGTGTATTTGAGGCTGGAAGGGAGAAAGCACTGAAAGCTTGAAATTTTAGATTTTGTGGTCTAGAATCAAGGGAGAGTACCAATTTAATTTGTGAAGACTTTTGAACTTTTCCTTAACCTTTAAAAATGATTTTTTAAAAAACACATTTATCCCAAGTAATTTCCCCATAATTCTCTCTATTATACTGGTGGAGGCACCCATTGAGGTGTGTCGTTAAGAGTAAAAAAAAATTAGATATTTTCTCACTGGAAGGTATTGGTAAGATCTGGAATTTATGATAAGAATCTAAGTCTAAGTGCAAAGCTCTTTTGGCTTCATCTAACTTTCTTAGTTCTTGCCCCAACTTGGTTTGCCTTGCAGCCAGAAGCATTACATGAGCTCCAGGAAGTCCTGGGAGTAGTTTGAGGGGATTCAGACTGACAATCAGGAATCTGACCAGAGATAAGAGGCATTTTCCTTATTTCTAATCAAAAGATTGGAACATTCCAGAGACTGAGTGAGAACTAGGGAAAGTCAGCCAGAAGAATAGGTTTAAACAACCCCAAAGGTTTCTGCTGATTTTGACTGGCTGTCTTGCTGAATTTGGCTGTCATGGCCTTAGGCTATATGAATTAAACTATTTCAACAAGTTTCTAGGAAAGAGTTAATTAGATAACTACAGAAAGTATGTGATAGCAGAGTCTGAACCCCTGAAGACCAGCAGATAACTGCCGGGATCAGTTCAATTTCTAGAATCTTCTTCCTTACCTCTACCTCCTAAAAGAATCCCCAGCTTTTTCAAAGCTCAGCTCATGTTACTTCTATATGTGAGTACTGTTCTGATGTACCTCTCTGTGGATACCCTTACTCTTCCCTTTCTCCAAATCATATTGTATATACTTTGTATCCATATTGCATTTACTCAAATAAGTTTATGTTATTTCCCCCAATGGAATGTAAGCTCCATAAAGGCAAAAGCTGTTTCATTGTTGTCCCAGTGCCTGACACATAGTATATTTTCTGAATGCATGAATGACAGTTTCGGGACTACAATCCTCATAGACACATAAAAATTGAATAAGCCACAGAAAATATTAGCTCCTCACCTTTTTTCACACATCTTTTTTGGGGAACTATAGTCACCTTTCCCCATTACAACCAAGACTGATTTGGGTGATTTTCTGAAGCTTAACCCCCATTTGTATAGAAAGAAAAAAGACATTGACTTCATAGATCTATTCATAGATCATTCATACACATACACAAACATACACACAAACTCCCCCACACAGCTGCCACTTTGGGGAAGTGCATGCCAGTTTAGAATTAAGGAAATTACCCCCACCCCTTGGGTATGGAGGACTCATTCTGTTTCTATCAGACTGTAGGGAGTGATTCAGACTTCAAGCTGAGGGCTAAATAGAATGGAGGAGAATAAGATTTTAGTGTTGGAATCAGAAAGATCTTCTAGTCTTTATTTTATAGATGAGGAAAGTGAGACCTAAAAAGGTTAACTAGCTGTCTAAGTGGGTATTAGATATAAGTCATAGGATTTGAACACCATACTTACAACTCCAAATTCAGTACATGTTTAAAATAATAATAATGACTCACATAACTAATATGATTCCACTTAAATCAGAAAGATAAGCTTCCTTTTTAAGCTCATACCCTACCTTCACTAACACATATATTTTTGTGATTTCTTTGCTTCTTTCAAGGCTAAACTTGGTATTAATTTTAACCTAATTAATGATGCATCACATAATTATCCTTTATAAAACTTCCACTAAGTGGAAATGTAGGCAAGATCACAAACATCAAAGTGATAGATGGTATATTGAGTTGTCTGAAATTTATCTTATTAAATTTTGAGAGGACATCACCAAAAAGTCAGCCAAATGAGAGAGGGAGATTTTGTTTAGATGAGGGATGGGTCAGAAGGGCTGCTTATTATCTTTTGGATTCCATTCACTAATGTCTCCTTCCTTTCCTCTTAAATCTTTGCCCTCTCTAGTGAGCAACATCTAATGAGCAACATTTGGCCCTGGGGACAACCTAAAGTTGGCAATTATTTTTTCAACCAAAGTGACTTGTACAATTCTGTGCTAAGGTTAAATTACATGGATTGTTATCTGTGTCAGTGAAAGTGTATCTAAATCAAAGATATAATGAATCTTCTGAAGTATTGATGTAATTCAAGTTTTAATGTGCTTGACTGCTAGTGTGAGAACATAGGCTATAATCCCTTTGGTGTCTCCCTATAGTTGACTTTGACAAGCCCATATCAAAAGAGGATCTTTGTTATATCTGCTTACTTAATACCAACCACAGGCAAGTGGGGCATATAGTGGAAGGTGTTTTAGATTTGAAATCAGAGAGAATGAGTTCAAATCCAAACTCTGCCATAGACTCCTTCAGCAATTCAGTTAATCTCTCTGTCTTTCAGTTTCCTCAATTGTCAAATGACAAGATTAGATTAGATTAATTTAAAGATCCCCTCTATTTCTAAATCTCTCATCCCATATGGTCCTCAATGTCTTCCTGAGACATGATTATATTTTTAAAAAATAAAAAATTGATAATTTTTAAAAGTAAGTAATAATAATAATGTAAATAAAAATAAAATAGAAACAAAGAAATAATCAAAAACACCTTCCAGAAGACCATATATGAACAAACACCCAAAGAATCATGTGTTTGATCCTGAGAGTATAGAAGTTAGAAAAGAGAAATAGAATTTTCTCTTAAAGTTATCAGATCTAATTTCTTTATTTATCTCCCCTAATCCCTCTTCCAAGAAATACTGTGAATTCTAAAAGCCAAACTTATATCAAGAAACTAATCAGGATAGGGGAGACTCTTAGTCCTTGTTAGCAAAAGTCTCTCTTTTACTCTCTGGTCTGATTTCTGTGAAGGGACAGATCTGTCAAGACTGAAATAATGAGAAATGTTCTATTAATTCCTCCTTGGACTTGGGCCTGCCATGCCTCCTCCCTCTCCTCCTTTCTAAAGTGCCAACCCCCCTCTTTTTTTTTTTTTTGATAGATCTTATATAAGACCTGCCTTCCATAGTAAGAGGGAACAGAACTGAGACAAATTCATTCCAACTCTGAAACTGAACAAAAACCAAGGGTAAGTAAGGCATTGAATATTCTCAGATGACTCTCTGGTGACACAGAAGTAAGGAATATCAGAGATGGGCTGTACTAGGAGAGGACTGAATAAAAAACTTAATGCTGAGCAGACGAGATAGAAAGAAGAAAAGGGAGAAGCCTATTAAGAGCAGATGCTACCTTCAGGAGTGGGGAAGGGAACACTCAGGTTTAGAAGGGACATATCTGTCTTTGGAATATAGTGGAATTGATTTGTGCTACTGATGACCAGGACTGGTCTCTATGATATACATTGAATAACTGGGATATGTCAGGCCCATTGATGGCATTTAGATGCTGCAAGATGGAGGCTATGATTTAACCTGTAATACATGTATATACAAAAAAAGAACTAGCATCATGTAATGGAGAGTGAGCCAGTTTGAGAGTCAGGACACGATTTCAAGTTCTATCACTGACACATACTGGCTGAGGGAGCCTGAAAAAAACAATTTTATCTCTCTGTGCCCAAGGAAGCTCTCCTAAACTACAGAACAGGTACTGAACCCAAATTGGTAGAGGGAATTTCTTCTCTACACCAAGGAACTCTTAGATTGCACACACACACACACACACACACACACACACTTAAACTCACACAATGGATTCATAGGATCATAGAGCTGGAAGGGACTTTAAAATTCATCTAATTCAACTATTTCATTTTATTTATCTTATAGTCTCACAATTAAATTTATTCTTGTTGAATATGTATGTTTTATATGTGTGTATATACTTGTATGCATGTATTTATTAAATTGGGTTCTACTATTCCAAGGAATTATGTCTGAGTGATTTAATAAGTTGTAGGAGGAGAAAAGAGGGTATGAAAAGGATCGTCTTTCAAGCAATGAAATTCATATGTTTACTGACTGGTGATGTCAGAGACCATATTAAAGATCTATCTAGCTCAACCTCCTCATTTTACACATAAAGAAACTAATCTTCTTGCCTGATTATCCTGGAAGAGGGGTTGTTCTTCAGAGAAAAGAAGGTTAGGATAGAGCAGTTAGCCAGGAAGAATTGGTGTACAGTTGGAACATGGGACTGGGATTTTCATTCCAAACTAAAAAATTCTTCTTCATTTCCTTTTCTTTCCTGGGTAGACTCCTGTTGAAAAGTGAGGCCATTATGGCTGTGAAGAATTCCCATATGGCACTTGTCCTGCTGGGGTTGTTTCTAGTGGGACTGGTCCATCTATCAGCTGGCAAAGAATCCCCTGCAAAGAAGTTTCAGCGGCAGCACATGGATTCGGGGAACTCGTCTCTCACTGACCGCAACTACTGCAACCACATGATGAAAGCCCGGAACATGACAAAAGGGAGATGCAAGCCTGTTAATACTTTCATACACGAGCCTAAGGAAATAGTCGATGCTGTCTGCCAGGAGCCTAACATCACCTGCAAGAATGGGCAGTCCAACTGTCACCAGAGCAGCAAGCCTATGATTCTCACCCACTGCCGCCAGACTGGAGCTTCCAAATACCCCAACTGTCAGTATCGGGCTTCCCAACTTAACAATCGTATCATTGTGGCCTGTGAGGGGAAAGTTTATGTGCCTGTGCACTTTGATGCTTATGTGTAAGATGGGGCCTGATTCTGAAGAAAAGGATATCCCTCCATACCTCCATAACTATCATTGCCTTCACTGCTTCCTTCTCCCTGATAAAGTGCCTCAAATAGCATCTTTCTCTTCCACCATCCCTCAGCACTTCCACTGATGCATACCTTTCCTCAAGCTTTTAGTTTCTGGGCTCAGATTGGGAGTGGGTATTGCTCCAAGCATCCCCTTCAGTTTGGGAATATGGTGTGTGTGTGTGTGTGTGTGTGTGTGTGTGTGTGTGTGTGTGTGAATGTGTGTATAGAGGAAAGTATGATGAGTAGCCCAGTTGTTATACTCCTTCATTGCTAACCTCAATAAAACATACCTGGTCCCAGGTAAAGTTGCTAAAGCTGTGTCCATGTCCATTCATTTTGAATTTTTTTGATGAGGCAGAGTTAAATGACTTGCCCAGGATCACACAGCTGGTAAATTTGGGATTTTTAAAAAGTTACTTTCCTTTAGGAGTGAAAATTTGAACTTTCATTGCAAATTGTGATTAGTGATCATAGACTCATGGATGTAAAGCCTCAGAGGATATTTAATCAAACATCATTGTTCTATAGATGAAGACAGGGAGAATGGGGAAGACAAAGTAACGTAAGTTGTAAGTTTTAGAGGTGAGATTTGAATACAGGTCTTCTATCTCCAAAGATGATACTGATGAGGGAAACCCTGAAATTCTCTCACATTATCTCTCCAACTTTGGGGGGGAGGGGGGAAAGCTTGGGAAACTCCCTCAGAGAAGCTCTCCCCTGAGAGACCTACCTCAGGAAATCAAGATAAAGTGGTTTCATTCTGTTATCTGGGTGGGACAAGTTGAGTCCAGAACCACTCCTACTTAGCCCGAGCTGGAGATCCAGATTTCTATCCAGCTCTATTGAGTTGGAAATTAGTCCATGGACACTCATTCAATTCCAAGATTCTCTATTCTGATTTTAATTTAAACTGCTCCCAGCCCTCACCAAAAACTACCCATATAACAAGCTTCCTCCAGCCCAACTCCTTGCAGAGAACCTAATCATGCTAAGGAACTGCTTTCGTTCCTTTTCGTACCCTTTGCCCGCTGAAAAGACATTTTCTTTTCAGCATTACTCTCTCTTTATCTCTCTCTCTCTTACCTATTTCCTTAACATGACCCTATTCACCTCTCTGTCAGGATTTCTCTGCTAGAAACTTTCTCTACTAGAGGATCTCTCTGCTAGATTTTTACTTCTCTGTCGGGACCTGCTACTAAGGAAGTCATCCTGCAAAAGCTAACTTTTCAGTTCTAATAATATATTTCTTTTGCCAGTTTAACTTTTCGAGTTTGTACATTCATTTATGAAGTACCTGTGCTGACCAGAAGGGGGTTCCCACAACTACCTGCCCTGCATCAAACCTCATCAATACCACTTCTACCATATGGCACTGTCTCTCATATGGAAAACTTGATTTTTGGTGATAGAGGTGGGGTGGATTGTAATTTGTTCTTGTGAATTTCTTTATTCCCAGTTTAAGCCAATTGTTGACTGCCCTACCATCCAGTAGCCTGGGTACACCATTCCTCCATTTGGACTGTGGAAGGGATCATTACAGTTAAAGTCAGAGTCTAGAATGGTATGATCTCTGGAGTACCCTGCAAGATAAAGGATCTGTGAGCTTATGATTCTACAACTTCCTTTTTCCTCCTTTGGGTCCCTTGTCAGAATTCTAGCTCAACAGACATTCTTCCTTCTTCAGGGGAGCAGCACACCAAAATTACCATGATCTCTTCTAAGAAAGAAGGTAATGTCCTAGATTTCCTCTATTGCCAGTTATGTGCTAATTCTTTCCTTGAGCCTTTGATACCTCAGTATGATTATTTCCTTGCTTGTGACTTGTTTTAGTTCTTAGACTCTTTTGCATAATTCTAAAGAGAATTAGTGTTCAGAGCAATAAACCTAAGGCTGCTGTCTCCACCTGCTCATTTTATTTAAATCTCTGGCTGTAAACAAGGGTATAATATGAGCACCTAAAAGAGTAGGACATGACTCCCAAACCAGTCTGGTCACTTTTACAGACAGCCTCCCTCAGACTATAAGATTCTAGGATGGAGAAGTTGTAGAGGGCTAGAAAATGGAGAAAAGATTTTTCTTTTCACTCTTTGTTCTTTCATCCTTGGCAGAGATTTTTAAACATTTTTGTATGATGGACCCCTTTAGCAGTCTCATGAAACCTATAGATTCCTTCTCAGAAAAATACTTAAATATGTAAGATTACAAAAGCCAAATCATATTGAAATATATATAGCAGAATATATTTTTTAACGTTTACTGACCCAAGTTTAAGAGCTCTTAGACTTGATACAAAGTACACTCTTTGAAGTTCTTATAATTTTCTCTAACAAACAACCTCTACTGAAATGTAAATGATTAAGCCCTGAATCTTGGTTAATTAGACAGAGATGCAAATAGTTGAGATACATAGCAGAGTTAAGTTTATTATACCATTATTTCAGGTATCTTTCTCCCAAATACCTTTCTTCTCCTTCTGTACATTCTTTCCTGTCCTAAATTCAAAGATTTAGCTTTAATCTGTCAAGTAGTGTTTGCATTTTGTTTCAGGCACTAGAATTCCAATTTATAATATTACCAAGCATGTCTCTGCTATTAATAAAAGAAAAGAGATATTGGTGAGCCACGTTATGGTAAGATTTAAGACCTGGGATGGAATCTTACCTCCTGGCCCTCTACAGCAATATATATAATATTGTTTATGTATCATAGAGGTTCTCTTCCTTGGTCAATTCCACCTCATCTTGACAGATAGATTCTAATGCTCCTGGCTTTCCTCCCTCAAGAAAGTTCTTGTTGCTAGGTGAATTCTTGAGAAGACCCCTTTGAAGTTTTAGCCATTTCTATTTCTTTAGGATCCAGAGGTAGAATTTTGGATTTAGTTTATCAATTTTAATAATATCACTTGCTGGCTCTGATTCTAAACCTCTGCACCCTCTCTGGCAATGAATCATTATGTTGCATTTATGGCTGTCCTGTCTTGGGAAAAAAGTAAGAGGTTTGTAGTTGCACAGAAAGCCTGAGAAGAGAGAACTTCTCTTGATGAGGGAAATATCAGAAAGAGGAAGAAGAGAAAGAGAAGTTCTTAGGAGAATTTGAGTAATTGCAGAGAGTAATTCTGAATAATTCTGGCCACTACAAAGGGGGCTGCCACAAACATCCTTGCACATGCAAGTCCTTTTCCCTTCTTTAAGATCTCTTTGGGATATAAGCTTAGTAGTAACACTCCTGGATAAAAGGGTATGCACAGTTTGATAACTTTTTGAGCATAGTTCCCAATTGCTCTCCAGAATGACTGGATGTATTCACAATTCCACCAACAATGTATCAGTGTCCCAGTGTTCCCACATCCCCTCCAACATTCTGCATTATCTTTCCCTGTTATTCTAGCCAATCTGACAGGTGTATAGTGGCATCTCAGAGTTGTCTTAAATTGCATTTCTCTGATTAATAATTACTTGAAGCATCTTTTCATATGGCTAAAAATAGTTTCAATTTCTTCATCTGAGAATTGCAGAGAATACATTAATGATCTTTAGAACTGAAAACAATCCCAGGGAAATAAATCACCATCTAATAGAATATGACTCAGGAAGAGTCATAGAGGATGGTAATTTCATATATAACTTTTAAAAGATGCACCACATGAAACAATAGAATAAAATTTAAAAATAAGGAAATACATAATTGCAGCATATAATATAATAGCTTCAAACTTTTCATATAAGTCTAAGTAAATGGATATAATAACTGATGTCTAAGTAATTGATATTATATTAAATGAGATACTCATTTTCCAAGGGACAAACAGTTATAGGTTATGAAAAGGCAATTTACAAAAAAAATTTATAAATGAGAAATAGTTATTGGAAAATATGCTCATCTTCCCCAAAGAAAAATAACTTTTTAATAATTTTCAAAGTGGTATTTATCGGTTGATGGTAGAATTGGAACTGATAAAATCTTTTGGAAAGCATACTCTGTCAGCACACTCTAAGAACTGATTCCAGGCAAAAATGTGATGCTTTAGAATGTTATATCCTTTGTGTCATTTCTTCACTTACTACCTTCCCTTTCCTGGTCTTCATTTTCTGTTCTCTTGCAATGTTTCCCCCCTCTTCCTCCAGGTATCCAGTTCCATCTGTCTATCTCCTTTTGAAATTGGGGAATGAAAAACTTTACATACCATAAAAGAAATATCAAGCCAAAGATGAAAGTAGGGAAGTATTTGGAGGGACAGGAAACCTGTTGTAGGCCTATATTCTGGGAACTTCTGGGAGTAATGAAACTTATGTCACTTTTCACCAGATTATTTTAAGATCTATAAAATACCCCATTTAGAGCATAGTTTCACCATTAATCTTCTCTTCTTAAATATTTTTCATCTTCAAACATATTGCATATAATCATAACTAGCACTATTACAGTAATAATAGTAATAGTCTAATAATATTTTCATAATATAAGACTATATTATTTACTTTTTGGACTATATCAAGAAGGTAGAAAACCATGTCTGGAAGAATTTAGAAGAAATTTCTGCTTTGGGCAAGAAATTGGATTCTGTCACTTGAGGTTCCTGAAGAGACCTAATTCCATAATGCTATGATCCCTTTATTACCTACTTTAAGAGGGAGATTTTTTCTATACTTCCCTCCATACCAGCCTTTTATTGCTTTTCTTAGTTCTACTTACCTGGTTAACACTCATACTTTATTGAAAAGAAAAGTCACCCTGGAAATGAAAATGGCCTGGCAAGAAACTTAAATTCTATTGAATATAAATAGGTACACAGATAAATACAAAGTGTGTATCAAATAAATTCAGAGTAATTTCATCATCAGACAGAAAGAGAATGATGTTAACAACAGTAGTCAGAAGAGGACTTTTCTAGGAAGAAGCACTTGAGATGAGTCTTAAAAGCTAGAAATTTAAAAAAATAGAAGGAAAAAAAACTACTTCTGGAATGAGAAATGGATCTGTGCAAGTCTATGCAAGGATACTGAAAAAATCAAATTGATATTGTCTCCATTTTGTCATTGATTCTATTATGTATTACTGCTGACATTTTGTACATTGGCCTAAGTCATTTTTTTTGTCTCTCAGTTAATCTACTTCATTCTCTGAGTTAAATAAGTTTAGAACTTCATTTTTCATGTTAATGACTGTTCTGTTCAAGTGGATGCCAAGGAGTCTGGATCTGTTTTTCTCTAAAACATTGACTGTCCTACAAGAAAGTCTGTGACACTAACTAGGCATGCAAGTGGAGACCACCAATCAGCTTTCCATCACAACATAATGAAAGGAAGGTTTGTTAGTAGCCTTGCATTCCAAGCTTCCAGCCAATCATATTTTTTCCCATCTATGTTGCTGCCTTCCAGCTTTTGAATGTTCCTCTTTTTTTCTGTAAAAATAATCAACCCTCATCTGAAGACTTTTGCTCTTCTTGGAAAGAGAGATCCTAAAAGGTAGCTATTAGCCTTCCCAAGAAATTTAATGTACTTAGAACTCTGTGCCTCAATTTACCTTAATTTCAATTATGACACTAGAGAGGGAGGAGAAATGTCTTGAATAGAAAAATCAGTTAATTTTGTTGAAATGTGCAATATGTTAGTGAGAATTATGTGAAATCAACTTGAAAAAGAGAAACTTAACTCAAATTGTGAAGTGCTACAAATGCCAAGTAAGATCATTTGTACTTTTTTTATCCTAGAAGTAACAGGAAACCACTGGAGCTTTGTAATATAGGGAGTAACATGATTAGACTCATGCTATTGAAAAATCAATTTAGTGGCTAGATAGTAACTATGGAAGATAGAATTGGAGAGGGAGAGAGTGAATACTAAAAGGTGATTAGGAGGCTCTTAGAATGGGTCAGAATATTGGATGATGATGAGGATTTAAAATGTTAGACGAAAAAGGGACAGAGACTAAATATCAGGGAGACAGAATTGATCATACTTTACAACAGATTGAACATGAAGGTGAGAGAAATTGAAGAGATAAAGACTGCTCTAAGGTTAGGAACTTGGGTGACTGGAAGAATGGTAGTGCCAAATAAAGGGAAGTAAGAATTAGGAAGAAATTCAACTAAGCAAATATTTTTGAATGTCTACAATATGCCAGGCCTACATATATTAGGGATCTAAACAACTAGAGATGACAATAGTCTCTGCCCTCAAGAAACTTAGATTACATAGAGGGAACAAAATGTACAAAGATAAATGAATATAAAACACATAAAGTCAATATAGAATGGTTTTTGTGGTTGCAGAGAGAATACTAACTGGGAGGGGATGGAGAAATCAGAAAATGACTACTGTAGGATATTACAACTGCACTCTTTTGTCTCCAAGAGACAAATGTGAGAATTGCAAACATTTAAGAATGTAATCTATTTCCTTCACAAAGTTGGGGAGATTGAATGTTATAAATGGCAAACAACATGTAGATCAGATTGGCTAGAACACAGAGCACAAGAAAGAGAGTAGTGTATAATCACTTGGAAAGGCCGAAGCTAGAGGGACAAGATATTATACAAAATTCTTTTAAACATATTTCCATATTTACCATGCTATGCAAGAAAAATCAGATCAAAAAAAGAAAAAATGAGAAAAAAGCAAGCAAACAATAACAAAAAAGATGAAAATATTATGTTATGATCCATACAGTTTCCATAGACCTCTTTCTGGATGCAGATATCTGTAATATTCTCTTTAAAATGTAATATTCTCTGTTGAGGTTTCTTTGGGGTCTCTGGAGGCAGCCTTAGTTCTCAGTTCAGTAGTCACCCCAAATGCAGCCAGGTATTAAAGTCCAAATCTTTTATTGTCTCTTTCTGTGACCCTGTTAGCTTTCTTAGAGGCCCTCTGCACTCTTAGTTCCAAGAGCTTGAGCTCTGGCTTCTGAATCTCCCTGACGGAATCCTGGTTAAGGCTCCTAGTTTATATATGTTCTCTTAAAGATATGAATCTTGTGGAACTATAGAATACCATGCTAAATAATCATTGTTTCTATCAATTCCACTGACTTAGCACCTTGTTTCAAGTTCTGGCCTATTACAAATATCTTTTTCCATTACAAGTCTATTGGAATTGGCCTGAATCACCTTATTGTTGAAAAGAGCCAAGTCCATCCCAGTTAATCATCACATAAGTTGTTGATTCTGTGTACAATATTCTCTTGATTCTACTTACTTCACTTAGCATCAGTTCATGAAAGTCTCTCCAGGCCCTTCTGAAATCATCCTGCTATTTGTTTCTTATAGAATATTATTATTCTATTTATTGAAACATTCTCAACTAATAGGCATCCATCCAGTTTCCAGTTCCTTGTCACCACAAGAAGGGCTACTACAAATATTTTTGCACATGTGGGTCCTTTCCCCTTTTTTAGGATCTCTTTAAGATACAAGAGACTCTGCTGGATCAAAGAATTTGCACAGTTTTTATAGCCCTTTGGACATAGTTGCAAATTACTCTCCAGAATGGTTAGGTCAGTTCACAGCTCCACCAACAATGTAGTAGAGTTCCAATTCTCCCACATCCCCTCCAAAATTTATTATTATCTTTTCCTGTCTTTTTAGACAATTTGAGAAGTGTTTAGTGATATCTCAGAATTATCTTAATTTGCATTTCTCTGATCAATAGTGATTTAAAGCATTTTTCAAATGACTACAAATGGCTTTAATTTCTTCATCTGAAAAATATCTGCTCATATCCTTTGACTAAATATTAATTGGAGAATGGCTTGTATTCTTACAAATTTGAATCAGCACTCTATATATTTTAGAAATGAGGCCTTTATCAAAATTCTTGTATGTAATTTCCACCCCCACCCCCCAGTTTATTACTTCCTTTCTAATCTTGGCTACATTGGTTTTGCTTAAACAATTTTTATATTATTTTCTCATAGAACTTGTTCTCGCATCCACCTATACACACAGCTGTTTTCTGTTGGACCTTATTCTTAAGAATATCTATGCTTGTCCATCTTATTTTCTGTGGGTGTGTCAAAAATTACTTTTATTCTGGATGAAAAAGAGAGCATATAACTAGATTAGGTGGTACTGCATGATCCATTTTCCCCCCATACCTCAGAAGAACTACATAACTTTTTCTAATAATTGCTGTAGAAAAAGCAACTAGGTGGGGCAGTGGATAGAGTACTAGCCCTGAAATCAGGAAGATCTGAGTTCAAATGTGGCTTCAGACACTTAATACTTCCTAGTTGTGTATCCCTGGGCAAGTCATTTAACTCCAATTGCCTCAGCAAAGAAAAATAAAAATATATATATATTTTTTTTTCTTATACATATATAATTGCTTCAAAATATTCCTTTTTAAACTTCTTTTCACTCAGAAGAAGGTTACAAAGTATTATTTTTAAGTAGTTTTTAGTCAGTAGCAAAACAGAGGACATACTTTGCATACAAATACAGACAGAAAATAATTTAATACAAAAGCACTCAAAGTAATAACAAGAAAAACACCAAATTTATAACTGTAAATTACATTGTTCAAGTGCATTTCTTTTTCCTTAAGGAAAAGGGAGAACTTTTCTTGTTCTTGGGGACAGTATGGTCTAATATAAGCTAAAGACTTTGCAGAATAGAGTAACATAAAGCTATTTCCAATATTGTGAATGAAGATGGATTTGAGATAGAAGGGTAGTCATGACTTTCCTTTTTTATAAAACAATTTTTCTTTTCAAAATATCTATGCTGTAAATAGACCCAACCCAACCCTTCCCTAAAGAACAAATTTTGTTAACTTTGAATCTCCTGGCCACATTCCAAGGGAAGAGTAGAAAAAAATTACCATACCCTAATGATTCATAAGAATCATAATTCACAAAGACTATGCATTCTTTCAAGAGAATAGAAATTTTTCTGTGAGGTTCATTCTTGTCTCCTTGTCCTCTACACCAACCTTTTCTTTTCCATTTGCCATTCAATCTCTTCTCTGGCTCCACCTGCTCCCACCTTTCTGCATGTCAGTTGTCTTCAGAAGTTCTACTTTCCCTTCTTCTGAGACAAGATGCTGCCCCTGTACATAAAGCATTCTATCAAAGGTAATGGTCTCTTAATTATGAAATTCCTATAGATTTTACCCATTGTAAGGTTCTCATTTTCCATTACATATTCTCTCATAATGGAGGTATTCTTCAGGGGGACCTCCTTCCATCACAGAACTTTCTCCTCTTTTTTTAATAATAGCTTTTTATTCTCATATATTCAAAGATAGCTCTCAACATTCACTCTTGCAAAATCTTGTGTTCCAAAATTTTCTCCTACATTCCTCTCTGTCCTTCCCCTAGACAGCAACTAATCTAATATAGTTTAAACATGTGCAATTCTTCTAAACATATTTCCACATTTATCATGCTGCACGCACACACACACACAAAATCAGATAAAAAAGGAAAAAGAATGAGAAAAAAAACAACAAGCAAACAACAAAAAAAGATGAAAATACTATGTTGTGATCCACATTCAGTTCCCATGGTCCTCTTTCTGGATGCAGATTACTCCAACACAAGTCTATTGGGATTGGCCTGAATCACCTCATTATTGAAAAGAACCAAGTTCATCACAGTTGATCATCACATAATCTTGTTACAATGTTTTCTTGGTTCTACTCACTTCACTTAGCAACAGTTCATTTAAGTCTCTCCAGGCCTTTCTGAAATCATCCTGCTGATCATTTCTTATAGAACAATAATATTCCATTACATTCATAAACCATAACTTATTGAGCCAATGGGCATGCACTCAGTTTCAAGTTCCTTGCCATTACAAAAAGGGCTGCTACAAACATTTTTGCACATATGGTTCCTTTTGCTTGTTTATGATCTCTTTGGGATACAGACTCAGTACAGACACTGCTGGATCAAAAAGTATGAACAGTTTGCTACCCCTTTGGGCATAAGAACTTTTTCCTTTTCTTTCCCCATTTTAATCCTTCCTTTTGACACCTTATCCATTCACCCACAGCCCCTCTTCTTCCTGAAAACTCTAAATTATTCCCTCCAATCCCTTTTAAAATCATTGATTTGGTTCAATAACACATTTCCTTCTATCTTCTTGCTTGGTTCTTACCTGTTTGCTCCCTGTTAAACTTCGGTGTTTAGCATTACAAGCCCTTCACAATTTGGCTGCAACCTACTATTTTATGTTTATTATGTATTAATCTCCTTCTTGAACTCTGTGTTACTGTCAAACTGATGATTTTTTTTTTAAAAATTAAATAACCAAGCATTAATCTCTGACTTTGCAGAGGTTGTCTTCAAGCTTGGAATACTCTCCTTCCTCACTATTAAATTTTCAAATTTCTAGTGCTTCTTTCTTGATATGGTCTTTTCTAATAGCCCTCTAAAGTGGATCCACTCCAAATTCTTTTGCATTTATGTTGTATTTTTAAATTTTCTTCACTTAATCAATGAATACATTTTTGAGTGTAGTTCCAAATTGCTTTCCAAAATGATTGGACCAGTTCACAGCTCCACAGTACATTAATGTGCCTTTCTGCCCCTGTAGGATTTCTTATTTTCTTTTTGTATTGACCTTACTAGTCTATGGGCATAGACTAGTATTTTATTAATATAATATTAATATATAACATTAATATTTTATGTGACTTTTGGTAGTCTACATTTCTCGCTCTGAAAATTACTTGTTCATATATTTTGAGTAATTGTTAATTGGAAATTAGCTCTTATTCTTATAAATTTGAATTGGTTTCCTATGTATCTTAGAGATGAGATTTTTATCAGAGAAACTTGTCACAAATATTTCTCCACATTTTTTTGGTTCTTTTCAAATTTTAGCTGCACTGATTTTGTTTGTGCAAAAAAAAAAAATTAATTTGATCTAAATACAATTATCCATATTATCACCTGTCAACCTTTCCATCTCTTTTTTGGTCATGAGATCTTTCCTTATCTATAGATCTCACATTTCTTCCATGATTTTCTAATTTGCTTGTGATTTGATCTTTTTTGTCTAAATCATGTACCTACTTAAAGCTTATCTTGTATAACATGACAGATATTGGTCTATAATGATGTGATCTATGATGTAAGGTTTTGATGAGGTTAGTGGCAGTCAAAGAGTTGTTAAAATCCCTTTTGGTTGGTGTAAAGTTCAACGTGAAAGAATTCATGAAACCCGAAATATTAATTGGCAAAAATGGAAGTTTATTGTTGGATAAGAAACCAGTTTATGCTAAGAGACTGACTTCTTTATGGCAAAGTTCTAGTAGGGAAATAGAATCTGGTACTGAGAAAAGAATGCCTTCTCAGGGGGCAGGTTCCTGCTTTGGACCTTCTGCAAAGAAATGAATACAAGGATCTCCCAAATGAAATTCCTTTAAAGGCTTCTTCAGCCTGAATTTTCATAGAGAGATTCAACTTGTCCTAGAAATGGCCCAATCAGATGACGCCACTTAACTTGTTTGGGAAGATATGCTTTCCCAGGAGGGCCTGAGACTCCAATCTCCCTTCTTTATAGATCAAAAGGGAACAGTTTCAGAATGTGAATTTTACAGATCAAAAGGGAACACAATTTCAGAGTGTTAATTTTAAAGGGAACACAGTTTCACTCCCCCTTCAGTTTGGCAATAAGTGATGGCAGGCACTAAAAGTTAGGGTTTAGTTATGTGAAGAATTCATAGTGCATACCTCTTTGGCAAAAGGTAGATTTATTTAGGGAAGAGGTTACAGACAAAATGAAGGGATACAATAAACACCAGGAATGGTAAACTAGAATGGGAGAGTATATGAAAGACAAGTTCCTCAGTGGAACTCACAATTACCCAGTAGAGAGGGAGCAACCCATGATATTGGGACATGCCATTAGCTGGCAGGCTAAATTCTGAAAGGGGCTTAGCATCGTAAAAGAGTTAGTTAGCTGTTAGAAAGCACAGTGGAGTTAGGGGAGGCTACCACATGGCATGGGGGAAGGGGAAAGACACCATAATTGTAATATCTCTTGAAGAGGGCTAAGTTCCAAAAGGATTTAGCAAAGAATCAGGAGCAAGAAGACAAATTTATAGAAAAAATTAGAGAGACCAGAGCTTCATGTTACTGATTTGCTAATTTTATAGCTTACAGGTAGGTTTGAGGGGTCATCTATTTACTATTGTCTCAGGAACTTGGTTATCACTGACCAACAGATTGCTTATCTGATAGTCAGCAATGTTTATAGGACTATACAATAGTATTTCTAAGACCAGGAGACTTCAGAATCATTAACAGATAGATTATTAGAACAATAGCACTTTCAGAGTAAGGAATCTCCGGATTACTGCTATATTTTCCCTAGAACCTGCACCTCATCAATATGATGTGGCTGATGAAGGCTAATTATGTGACACCAGATTATGTACTTTAGGAGACTAGCAAATGCTGGGGTTTGATCATGTGAAGAATTTACAATGGCCACGCTTTTTGACAAAGTGGGTTTATTTAGAAGAGGTTACAGACTAAATGAAGAGATAAAGAAACACCATATTAAAGAATGGGAGAGCATAAAGTTAGCAAGAAAGAGTTTTTAACAATTAATGATGGAAAAGACAAGTTCCCTAGTGGAATCCCAATTAGATAGTAGAAAAGAAACACCCCATGAGGTTGGGGCATGTCCTTAGCTGACAGGCTAAATCCTAAAAAGGATTTAGCACTTTAAAAGAGTTAGTTAACCATAAGTAGAAGAGGAGTTTGAGAAAAGAGACACCTTAAGGCATAATAGGGTTAGGAGAGACACCATATGGCATGGGGGAAAGGTAAGTTCCCACAGAATTTTGTGGGAACTGACCCAAAGGAAAGCAGCTAAAATGGCATGTGCCATAAACAGATTTATAGTGAAAATTTATCTTCAGGAACATGACTGAAATTTCTGACAGGACACAGCAAGGTAACTGCCCACAATCCTCACAGAAGGGGAACTATCCACTATCATAATTAATAAAGTTATTAATTACCCAGAAACTATGTCTTTTTCTATATCAAAATAATTATCTCCCAATAGCTGGGATTTTGGGGTTTGTCAATTATTAGTCCTCTGTACCTATTTGATCTGTATTTTGTTTGTTTAATATACTCCACTGATAGGGCTTTCTATTTCTTAACCAGTTAACATTATTTGTTTTTAACAGTTATAGCTTCCTAGTATTGTTTAAGACCTGTTATTTTTGGGTCCCCCCCTTTCCCACTTCTAAAATTTTAATTTTGTTAATGTTTCTGATTTTTGATTCCTCTGGATGAATTTTGTCGTTTTCCAAATCTTTCTGAAATAAGCATTTATTAGTTTGATTAGTACTACACTCAGTAAATATATGATTTAAGTAGAACTGCTATTTTTATTATTTGACTCAGTCTATCCATGAACAACATATTTCTTCCATTATTTAGATCTATGTTTATTTGTGTAAAGAATGTTTTGTAACTGTGTTCATATAGCTGTTATGTATCTTAGCAGGTATACTCCTAAGTATTTTATATTTGCTGTTATTATTTTAAATGGAATGTCTCTATCTCAGCTAGATTTTGTGGATAATGTACAAAAATACTAATGATTTGTGTTAGTTTATTCTATGTTTTGCAACTTTCATTAAGTTGTCAATTATTTCCATAAGTTTTTTTTTTAATTGTTTTTATTTACCAGATGTAGGCATGGGTAATTTCACAACACTGACATTTGCCAAATCTCCTGCTCCAACCCTTCCCCTCCTCCCCCCTCTTCATTGGCAGGTTGACCAATACATGTTAAATATGTTAGAGTATAAATTAAATACAATATATGTATACATGTCCAAACAGTTATTTTGATGTACAAAAAGAATCGGACTTTGAAATAGTGTACAATTAGCCTGTGAAGGAAATCCAAAATGCAGGTGGACAAAAATAGAGGGATTGGGAATTCTATGTGGTCTATAAGTTTTTTTTTTAATTGATTTGCTAGGATTCTTAAAATAAACCTTTCAAAAGTAATAATTTTGTTTCTTTCTAGACCCCCCCTTGGGAAGCAGGATTTTATTTTTTAATATTTTATATGTATATTTTAATGTTTTTAATTCCTTTGTTATGCTCATGCATTTTATATTATGCATTTAAGAATATTGTTATGAAAAGGAATCCATAAATTTCACCAGAATGCTAGAGTTCACAACACAAAAAGTTAAGAATTCTTTCTCCAAGTTCCTTCTTTCTAAGTAATACTGCTCATTTCTTCTTGTTCATCTTTAATGATTCTAGAAATAGAAAAAGAAAAACCTCCTTTGTGTAGCATTAAAAACCCTTCACAATCTCTCCCATTTATCTTTCCATGTTGATTCCACAATTTCTTTCCCCCTACATAGAAGCCTCTCCCACTATGATGTCTATATGACAGCCAAATAGGCCTCCTTGCTATTCCCAGTTCATGTCTTACCATTTCCCATCTTCATTCTTTGCATAACTTTTCCCCATGCTTGGAATGCTTTTACTTTTCACCTCCACCTCTTGGAATTCCTAGTTCTCAGCAAAGTTCAGTTCAAGTGTTACTTCTTACTAGATGGCTTTTCTTTCACTTACTAGATGGCTTTGTCCTCACTAAAATAGAAGCTTCCTGAGAATAGTTTAAAATCCATTCATTCTTTTTTCTTTCTTTTATAGGGGAAATGTAGCTTTAGGGGTTTCTAGGTACAAAGGAGAGAACTCTAGGGAGAGTCAGAAAACTAGATGGTCTGCATCTGGCCAACCAAGTGTCTTAACTTTTGGTAATAAGACAGTCTGGGAAAGCTAAGTTCCATCAAGGTTGTCTCAAAAGTTGTTATGAATGTCTTTAAAGATGCTAACTAGATTGGAGGCAGGATGGATGAATTAACAATACATTTTGACTTTATGTTATTCTATAAGAACAGGATTTGACAGTTCAAATCATTGTTTTCCTCAATTTCCTCACTTTCAAAATGAGCTGGGGAAAGAAATGACAAATCATTCCAGAATCTTTGTCTAGAAAACTCCAAATGGAAGCATGAAGAGTCAGACATGACTGAAATGACTTCATAACATCAACAAAATTCTCTCAAATATCTCTCCCCTCCCCATCATATTATCAGATTTCTGAAACTTTCTTCAGCTAGGGACACAGACTTTCATTTCCCAGTTAGAAAGAGAAGGCTAGAAGCACAAAATTTAGCTGAGGTAGCACATAGGAAATCCTATTTAAAACCACAAGTAATGTGTCATAAAATAAAAGAAATAAAGGTAACAAAATCCATACTCAAGTGTTATTAGCCAATAAATGAACAAGTATACAAGGTAATATTGTCAGAATTTCCCTTGTTTACATGAGGTAAGGTATTAGAGTATTGATGTGAAGAAAGATGCTGGTCTCCTGAATGAAATGTGGGTTATTTCTTGACAGGGAGAAAGGAAGGATAAGAGATGTCAGTGACCCCATAAGAAGGAAGAAACATATATACTTAGGGACATCATAGGATAGATCTTTTCTATCCTGATGGAATCACAGTAGTGATGCCAAAGAAAGTACCAGGATGGAGATAATCCCAACTGATATTTGCATTGTACTTTATAGTATGCAAAGTCCTGACTCTCTCACCTGCTAGTTTTGTGTGACTCTGGAGAAGTCACTTTACAACTCTACTACTCATTTTCCTTCTTAGTAAAACGTGGGAATTGGACTCAGTGACCTCTAGGTTAATCTCTAGCTCTTACATTCTATGATGCTGTCCTGTGTAAAATTGTTTGTCTTTCATTCCCAAAGAGGACTATGACATCAGGGAGGTAATGCTATGACATGTAAGTTAATTGGACTTAAGTGAGGGAGGGCTGTGCAAGGTCACCTGCCTCACTTTTCCTTCCAGAGCCATCTGGGTCCAGTGACCAGATTTAGTTCAGGAGAGCTGGAGATGTCCTTGAATGCAGTGGGACACCTTGGCCTTTTTAAACTAAGATTTTCAACAAGTGTCAGTTTGACTGAAATAGCACCCATTCAGTGATTAACACTAAGTAGCAATTGAAGCAAAGAATCCACTGATTGGCCACCAACAGTACTCAAGCCCCAGTTAGTCATTGGTGTGTCCTGATTAACTCAGATTGAATATAAATAGCAATTACTTCTGTTTTGACCAGAAATCCTGAGGATCTTCCCCTCCCCCACGATATATATATATATATATATATATATATATATATATATATATATATATATATATATATTGGACAACGTGAAAGAGGTCATTCTTTACCTTCAATTGCTATCTACCTTTAATCATTGAATGGATGTGATCTCAGGCAAACTGAGACCTATTGAAGAGCTTAGCTTAAAAATGCCACGGTCTCCCATTTCATCCAGAGCCATCTCCAATCATCCTGATCTATCAGGCCACTGTGCCCAGATGTTTCTGGAGGGGAAAGTGAGGCAGGTGACCTTTCACAGCCCTCCCTCATTTAAATCCAATTCACTTGCATGCCATGTCATCACCTCGCTGATATCTTGGTCCTCTTGAAGAACAAAGGACAAAGAACGTCAGTGAATAGAGCTGGGCTACAAACTAGAACTTGTCAGTTAGAAAACTTCCTTCTTTCCTTCTTTCCTGTGTAGAATAACCCACATTCAAAGATCCATTATAGGTAGGGTGAGGAAATTAATGTGACTTACTTTATTCCTCTGTCAGAAAAAAAAAGCCCATATCAGATATGACCATTTCCCAGACTATTTTATTTGTGTAGAGTGATTATAAGGATAGAACTCTTTTCTATCCCTCAAACCTCGGGGCATCTGTAAACAAACTTTGAGATGATGATTAGCATAATTTTAGACAGATCTGGGACTTGATCTGCCAGGTTCATTCCATCGGGATCTCTTCTCCCTCGGAGTCCCTCCTTTACTTTCCTGAGTAACCCCCAAAGCTATATTTCCCCCTTGAAAGATCTATTTATGATGAAGATCTTTGCAAAATTCTTTTCAGGACTAAACTCACTATGAGGTGCTCTCTTTCTCTCCCTCATAGTGCTTTCCCTTTAATGGCACTTTTCTCCTTATTCTAGCTAACTCTACTTAGTCTACTAAAGTCCTCTATGGATCTAATCTTCCAGTCAATAGCATATTCAGACTTCATGGAATATTTCTTTAAGGGATTCTTCCAAATTCCTTTCCTTTCTAACTATGTTCTCTCAACTCTCAAGATTTCCCCTAAATAAATCTCAAAAAGAATGGCCATTGTGAATTTGTCATATATTTATATATTGAATAAGGAATTGCTATTCTGACGTCATCTGAAATCACCAAGGAGAAAAAAAAAAATAAGCCATTATTAGGAAATAAGCTCCCCAAATGGATGGAGAGTTAAAATTTTGTCACCATATATACTCACCTTGAGTGAGTGTATTTTCATGCCCTTTGGAAAATTAAACCAAATAAAACAATAAGGCCAAAATGAACATAGCTTCAGAAACCTCTCCTGTAAGCAGGTATGTTTTACTGAGAGCAGTAGAGAAGGGATGGATCTCAGAGCTTCTATTTCTCCAAGTCCATTAGCAAACTTCCCCCAAGAAGAGGTGAAACTTAGAGCAGTGTCTAATCAGAGTATGAACCCCCAAACTGAGAGTTTGAAGGTGAATTAAGAAGAGTAAATGTTGGGTGGTGGGATTTATCTACTGTTCCAGGCCTTTATCTTTCTTTGAGTAATCAAGGTGCACGGGCAAAGGGGGCCACCCATGGCATGCCACGATGATATGTTTCTTGGTCTTCATAGTCTGATACTTGCACCGGGGAAACTTAGAATTGCCTTTTAGTCGACACTCAATAACTTGCATGGGTTTTTTGCTGCTATAGCAGTTAGATTTTTCAGTCTTGCATGGGGCCTTTGTTTTCCAACAGATAGCCCGGATCTTCCAGATGGACTCCAATATGAAGGTATTGAATTGCTTGCAATTGCCCTTTGTCATACCCCTATTTCTCATCATCAAGTTACAGTAGATCTTATTATCATTGAGGTCTGGGTGGTCTGAGTCCACATGTTGCCGCTCAAACCTCTCTGCTGGGGTTTCTGATGAGACTATGTTCGTTACTAATATTGTCAGCAGAGGGAGCAGCAGGAGGAATCTCTCCAGGGCCATTATGGCCTCACTCACCAAAGGGAACCTACCCAGGAAAGGGGTAGAAACAGATGAAGGAAACGATGTCTTGGAAAGGGAAATGTAATCATCCCTTCTTTCCACCTTCCTACCCTTGTTTTCTCTTGGCTCAGGAGGTTCTTTCAAAAATCATCCTATTAGAACTCTGCAGTACATGGGAAAATCATTTAACTATTCTGAGACTTTTCCTGCATCTTAGACCCTTATTTGTCAGATTAACGTTTTGGACTTGATGACATCTATCCCTTTCACTTCAGAAAATGAACACTTTTTCAGGACAGAAAGATGGGTCACACCACCTTTGGGCATTATCAGGGCTGGGCCCCTGCATTACCCAGCATCCCATCACTTATTTCATTTTTCTCTGTTCCCCAATTTTTGTCCAATCATCTTCAACTATTATCTTTTTGGGAGGGAGAACCTAAGGAGGAAACTGTCTCATGGGACAAGAAGACATTAGTGGAAAGGGATAGAAGAATACTTCAGAAAAGGAAAAGGAACTTCCAGAAATAGAGTGACCCTCTCAATAGAGACTGTGATGGATGTGAGAGATCATTTGTTCAATCCCTTCACTTTACAGATAAATAAAGTAAGGCCTGTAGAAGCTGAATAACTTCTTCAAAGTCATAGAGGTATTAATAAGAAGTGACTCCTCACATTACACCATGTTTCCTCCTTTTGACAGAATTAACTATTTCATGACTTTGGATAGACTACTATTAGTCATATCCTATCCTCAACAACTACTTACTGTGAACATGGTTGACATAGCTTGGTGTTTCAGTAGCAAAAGAGAGAGTTCTGCCCTGCCACTAGCATCATAAAGGGGGGGGGGGGGCATTGTACTTCATGGAAAGATAGACCCCTCCCCCCAACTTGGCTGCTTTCCTTTCTCATTTCTCAGTGTGGTCCCTGCCTCATTTTTTTGTCCCCTTTCCTCTATGTAATGTGTTACTTGTTAAGAAGTCTTCAGACACACAGAACACTTGTGTCAACCTTCCCTTCTCCACTTTTCCCTCATCTTGGTTTTTCTGTTCTGACTCTTGGGAGAGACTATATCAACTGCCTCACCATGCCAATTTATTTGACTCTGGAGATAGATCTGGACTCCAGTGAATAGAAATGGGAAGAACAGCATCCCAGACCTATCTCAAAGACACAGGAATTTGGAAGGGTGTTGAGAGTCTGAAATCTCTTTTCAGTCAGGGGCACCAGGTGAAGGAGCACAAATGTTTAAATTACTTTTTATTTGACAGGTCTAACTAGTATTACAAACAAGAATAACCTACCCAGTAAAATTGAGTGTGATCCTTAGAGGGGGATGGTGAGGAAATAGATATTTATTGAAATAGAGAACTTTCAAGTATTAGTGTTGAAAAGACAATAACTGAATAAAAAATTTGACATTCAAATACAAGACTTAAGTTTAAAAAGGTGAACATGAAAAAGAAATCATAAGAGACTCAATTAAGTTAAACTGTTCATATATGAGGAGAAAGTACACGTAATTCCTAAGAACTTTATTGTTATTAGGACAGTTAGAAGTATTCTATCTAGACAGAGGACACATGTTTGAGACAATTGTATTAGGATGATCTCAAAATAAAGTGGACTGAGAAAGAAATGAATTGGGAGAAGGGAGAAGTAATAGATAGAATGGGGGAAATTATCTAACATAATAAAGTGTGAAAGGAAGTTTAAATAGTAAGGGGGAAATGGGAGACTAATGTTTGAACCTTAATCTCACTGAAATTGTTTCAAAGAGAATATATATACATATACATACATCTCTATACATACATCTTTATACAAACATATATACACATATGTATGCATAAATATTAATATGCATGTGTCAAGATATATGCATATACACATACATATGTTTATAAATACATACATATATGTACACACATACTCAGTTGGGTGACCAATTGATTAATGAAAGAAAAAGGATTTAAGAGAAAGGGAAAGGAGGATGATAAATAGGAGAACAAATTAAAGGAGGAAGTGGTCAGAAGAAAAACTTTTGAAGATGGACACAATGTATGTGTGTGAGAGAGAGAGAGAGAGAGAGAGAGAGAAAGAGAGAGAGAGAGAGAGAGAGAGAGAGAGAGAGAGACAGAGAGAGACAGAGACAGAGACAGAGAGACAGAGACACGTAGAGACAAAGACAGAGAGAGAGATCATAACTGTGAATGTGAATGGGATGAGTTCACCATAAAATGGAAGTGGATAGAAGAATGGATTAGAAATTAGAATCCAAGAATATCTTGTTTACAAGAAACATAACTGAAACAGAAAGAATCTCATTGTTCCATTTTAGTTATATCTCTGATAGTAGGTGTTTTTCAGGTTTGAGGTTCAGAGGTGGAAATATTTGGGTGGCACAGTGGATAGAATATTGGACTTAAAGTCAGGGGAAAAAAAGACCTCATTTTCAATCCTGCCTCAGATACTTACTAGCTGTGTGACCCCAGACAAATTACTTCCTCTCTGGGTCAGGTTTCTCATCTGTAAAATGTCATAATATCTGTAAAGCATTTTGCAAATTTAAAGTTTGCAAACTTTAAAGCTCTATGTAAATTCTAATTATTATTTTTCTTCTTCTTGGATTAAGATAATCATAAATGGAAGCAATGCATTTGATTGAGATCATTAAGTATGAATAAGAAGTAAATAGGCATGGAGCAAAATGGGAGGGAAGGAATGCCAGTAAGATAGATAAAGTGAGCAAAGATCTGAAGGCAAAAAGAGTCATATCTATATGATAAAGAAGAAGAAAGGAGTAAGAAACTTAATAGAGATTAGAGAGTACATAATAATTTGTTTAAAAGGGAAAGATTTACTGGGACCAAATGGATCCATGGTTTGGTGCCAGGGCTGAATGAGACTATTATCTTCAGGAATCCAGCAAACAATGTGAGTTCTCAATGACCTATATGCACATGGCTCAGACTCAGGGGATAGACTGAGGAAGGGATGGAGTCAGGGTACTGAAAGTGGGAATGGGACTCTGACAGAGTGAGGCAAGTCACAGGAGATGGGATGGCATAATGGGGGGTGGCACCCCAGAGATGGGGAGAGGAATCTTGATAAAATGGTATCTGATATTTTGATAGCTTGGGATGGGGAGAGGCATTCTGGTAGTCTAAAATATCTTTTATATTCTAAAATAATCTTTTATCTTTATCAAATATTCTGATTAAGAGGGAGGGATAGTTTTGCAGGACAAAATTACAAAACAATTATAAACTAAGGCAGAACAATTAGGGAAACTGAATCAGGATAATTAGGGAAATTGAGTCAGGACAATCAAAGAGAACTGTGGCATAACATTCCATATGTTCTCTCTTCTGAATATTCAAATCATTGAATTATCTTCCTCTAGAAGGTCTTAGCACCATAATTTTGACCAATCCTATGTGAAGCAAATAAACCAAAATAAAACTAGAAAAATGCAAGGGCTTATGGCAAGGACAAGTCTCTCTCTGATAACCCCAGAGTTATTAGCATAAAAACAGCATTCCTCATTTAGGGATGCACACAGGCCTCCCTATTGCAACATGTCAGGTCCTCTGCAGTTGGGGAGCATCTCAGCCAGAGAATCCAGTTTGAGATGGACAGTTTACTGTGAGTTAGGTCTGTGGTCATTTGTGCATTTACCTCAGCTTCTGCTTATATAGGGAGTAGCAGTGCTCAAGACAATCCTGCTGTGCATCCTAAGAGGGGCACCCCCAGTCTGTCAGGGACTCTAAAAAAGAAGAAAAGTGGGGCCTAGAGTGGTTCCACCTGTCCCCTCTGATAGAGCAGGAGCTACTACTAGGAAACAGATTTCTGAGCAAATTATGCAGTTAGACAAGGCAGGCAACCCCAAACTATTAGAGGCCTGATACTAAAATGCTGAAATACTAATTAAGGAACTGGGGTAACAGGAGTGGATAAGCAGATCAGAAAGATTGCCAGTCCCAAAACAGGTGTCTGATTTCTGGTTGTTTCTAAAAAATAATCCCCAAAACTGAGTCTGCCAGGGTAATTTCAACAAAATAAGGGATTTCAAAGTTAAAACATAACCAGCAAATCATAGTCCAGTAAATTTTAAGCAAGGAGTAAAAACAAAAAGAACTGTTTAAATAATTTCCAACTCAATCTGAACTAATGAGATAGGGGGTGGGGCAGAAGTACCTAAGAAAAATGCATCAGTTTTCCCAGTTTCCAAACCAGTTTCTTCCTCCCCTTTTCTCTCACATAAAGGAATTATCAAATAACCATTCCACATATAAATCCCAACATGAATCAAAATTCATATACATAACAGACTAGTACAGTAAGTTTCCTAAAAATCCCTCAAACATACAGCAATAGTTACACAGTTTTAACAAATCCATCCCAAATTTTAAAACACACAGTAATAGATGATCCAATCAAGGTTCCTAAATTCCCCATATCAGTCCATCAGGAGTAAGGGACAAAGCTTCAGGCTGGGCACTGGCGGGAGACTGTACGTCCATGCAGAGGATACATGTGGTGTGGCCTGGCGTGCTGACAATCAAAGCTGATCTAAGTCCCAGAAGCTTTTTGTGTTTTTTTTTCAGACAGTGATTATATTATTATGCCACAATATCTCTTTCCGACTCAGTTTCCCTAAATTGTCCTGCCTAGGTTGTCCTTTCATTAGTTAGGAACCTTAAAAAAAAAACTTGAATATCCAGACATAATATCCAGTAATAGATCAGACTAAATACTTATTTGCCCAAATATTTAGGATATAATGATTACATATAACCAAGTTGGAAATAGCAAGGTATGACATAATTGAATTGCATTAACAATCAATTTCTTACTGACCATTGCTCTGATTATAGAAATTATTTATAGGAGGAAAAAATGCTGGGACATAACTATAACATAAGCAGTTTAAACTTAACTTTCAGCAAAACAGGATAAAATAGCTTTAATTCATTTTATTCCAGTTAATTGTCCCACTAACTGTCAGAGGGTGGAGCTTTAAAACTCCCAAATAGCTTTAACCATAAGCCCAAGAAATTTTATTTCCAATAACAAATCCCATTAACTAAAGTTTCAGATAAATCATGAACAAATATTTACATAACCTTATATTTATAACAGTAAGAATTTGTCTCAATAAGCTCTCTTCTTTTATATCTAAGCAAACAGTTTCATAAGTGAACATCATACATACAAATCATTTTGCTTTAAAATACCCAATACATAGACAAATATTCCAAATTACATATTGTCCATAACAGAAACATTTTCAAAAGGACAAAAAAAATATTATTTTCAGAGGCTCTTTAAATGACCTCAGGATGACTCAATACAATCAATTAAAATTTAGAATATCCTATTCAGAATATCCTAATACCATATAAAGAATCCAAGAGGTTCTTAAAACTGTTAAACTTTTAGAAATACCATAACCTCATATTGATAACAGTAATAAATTTGATTCAATAAATTCACAAGTTCTTTCACAGGACAAGGAAAAACTATTATTTTCAGAAGCCCTTTAAATGATGGGTATAACCTCAGGATACAATCAATTAAACTTATACAGAATACCTATTTCCATCTGAAAGATTCTTTAAAATATTCTTTAAACTTTTAGATATAGCCCTACCAAATTATACGTCAGTCAATTAACTTAAAAGAGGGCCTATCTCTTGAAATAATTTTGCCAAAGCCAAGCCTCTGCAGAAATCGGCTGGAACACACTTAGTTGCAGGGGGGTGGGGAGGGGGGAGGGGGAATTCCACATGGCTGCCCTTCCCCCACTCCATCTCCCAAGAGGCAGGGGGGAGGGAAGGCAAGCTAAACTACACCCCAGACTAAATAGGTGCTCTGGAGCTGAAGTAGCAGACAGCAGTGGGGGTGAGTTTAATCTTGACCTTTGAAGACAAAAGATCCCTACTCCACCCAACCTTTAAAATAGCAAAAAGCAGTGGGATGAGTGAGGGGGAGCCCTTCCCCACTCCATTTAAAATATTAATTGTTTTTGCAAATCAATCTTTCTTGTCCCTTGTCTTTAAATCCCCTCTTTTTTTTTTAATACTTTAAACGTCAAGATTCGCAAATAACTTTGAACCAAATTTTATAAAACTTATACATATATCCAATAGAGCTGACAAATTTTAAGGCATAACTCATAGTTACAAATTACCCAAATACTTTTAAAAAACAACATACCATCTAAGTAGGGAGATACATATGGAGATACAAACACAACTCCAAAGGTAAGCTACTGGCATTTTGTTTTAATAACCTATATTTTAACTTAAAATCCAATCAAATACAGCTTTAAATTTTCAATAATATAAAACTGCTTTTCCTATCATATTTAAAATAATGAATTTCACCAAACATCATTTTTTTTCTTTTCTCTGGCCCCACATGGCCATTATTCCCAATGGACTTTTCCTAAGCTCCAACTTTGGCCAGAGTTAGAGCCTTTAGAAAAGTCAGACCTTTTTTTTTTTTTTTTTTTTTGACCTAATTAAACCCCTTTCAAGCAAATTAACAGAATTTCACTCCAACAAATTTTTAAGATCTTACATTCAAAGATAACTAAATCTAGCCTGAATATACAACAGTAAAATCATTTCCCACAATTCTAAAACTGCCCAAAAGAATACTCAGAACAAATCTGGTATGCAAAGGCAATAGTAAAATTATTCCCCACAATTTCAGAATCATCCTAAAATTCCTAATCAAATGTTTTCTTCAGCCTGAATTCAAAGCAATTAGCATAAACTCCTTTTGTTCTCCAGAGGCCTTATCTAGGCTAACTCAACCCAAGCCACACCTGAATTTTAAACTACTTCAAAGAAAAACCCGAGTACCAGTTTTTAAAAGTTTAAAATCACAAGCAAATTTTATATTAAGTACAGTTGCAACATTGAAATAATCAATTCCCAAATTTCTTAATTTAGCAGAGCTCCCAACCAACAGGACAGACAAACAAGTCACACAGACCACACAGACATAGATTGCTTATTCAAAACATTTAACATACAGACCAGGGGCTATCTGGAAACCTTGGACTAGTCCTGAGGGAAGTTGTCAGCTGGAGAGTCTTCCCTCCCAGAATCCAAATGGAGCCTTTTTTTAAGCTCCAGTTTGGTGCATTTCTCTGCCTTCACAGAGAATGCCCAGATTAAAACCAGATAGCACTGAAAGATGCTCAGAACCAGATAGTACCAAAAGGTACTCAGGTATCCAAAAAGTACTCAGAACCAGATAATGCCACATACTGTCCTACTGACATTTCCCAGAGTTGTATGGCTCATCATCCCAACTCTTTCTGGGGACCAGATTTGTTAGCAATCAGAGCAGACAGAAAACTTACTCTGCAGGGGTTTCAGACCAGATTCTTCCATGGCCAAATGAAGGTGTCCAACATCAGGCACAGTTGTGCTGGAAACTGCTCTTTCCCAGAGGCTCTGGAAAAAAATCAAGGGGGCCAATCTCTCCAGGTCAAGAACTCAGATCTCCAGGCACCTTGAGGCCCAAGGCAGAGACCCAAATTTCTCTATTCTCTAATCCTGCTCTCATTTTCTAACATTTCAGTGGGAAGCCTCCAAAATGTAACGCTGGATTAAAACGATGGAGATTAAAGAGTATTTAATAATTTATTTAAAAGGGAGAGATTTACTAGGACCAAATGGATCCATGGTTTGGTCTCAGGGCTGAATGAGACTGTCTCCAAGAATCCATCAAACAATGTGAGTTCTCAATGACCTATATACACATGGCTCAGACTCAGGGGATAGACTGAGGCAGGGATGGAGTCAGGGTACTGAAAGTGGGAATGGGACTCTGACAGGGTGAGGCAAGCCACAGGAGATAGGATGATATAATGGGGGGAGGCACCAGAGATGGGGAGAGGAATCTTGATAAAATGGTATCTGATATTTTGATAGCTTGGGATGGGGAGAGGCATTCTCATATTTTAAAACATAAGATCTTTTATCCATATCAAATATTCTGATTAAAAGGGAGGGGTGGTTTTGCAGGACTGAGCAGAACAAGTATAAACTGAGGGAGAACAATTAGGAAAACCTAGGCAGGACAATTTAGGGAAACTGAGTCAGGAAAGAGATATTGTAGCATAATAATATAATCACTGTCTGAAAAAAAAAACAAAAACCAAGCAAGCTTGGTCTTGTTAAGGTATTAGAACCCCTATAGGGAAAGAAGTGTGAAAATGGAAATTTTATATGTGGAAAGGAATATGCTCAACAACTGCTAGATGAAGAAATTCTTTAAATTAGGTAACTTAAGGATCTAATTCCTACTCTAGAAGTCAGGATACTCTGACCTGGAGGTATTTCAAGAAAACCACAGGATATCTAACAATCCTTTTTATTTCAGTAGTATTATTTTCCAAAAAAGAAGAAAAGAGTAGAGAAAATATAGATTTGGAGAGTCATTCCCCTCCCTCCTTTCATTCCCCCACCTTCTAATAGCATCTATACTATTTTGCAGGTATTGTTCCAGTATATATGACTGTTGCTGAGTCAGAAACCTAAGAGATTTCTCACAGGTTTCCAGAACTCTCAAAGGCTTCAGGATTTGAAAAAAAAATAAAAATCTCAAACCTGGATCCCATGAAAATTATTGGAAAATAGCACTAAAGCCTAAGGCTATACTGCATGCATTACTTCTAATGCTTTTTGTATAGTCTTATTGTTCTAACGGTATCATCTTGTCTTCCTCTCCACCCATCCCTCCCCTCCCTCCCCTCCACCCTTCCATCCCTCAAGTAGTGAAAGGCCTGTGGATTGCTAGAGTCAAGCAATCCTTCCTTTAGTTGACATCATCTTTTACAGATGGATCTATGCAATCTTTCCAATTTACAATGACACCCTGCAAATTTTCTCCCTTTTAATACGGGCTTCCTACTGCTCTTTGCATATGACACTATCTCCCAACTCCAGGACTTTTCACTGTATGTCCTCCATGCTCAGAACATTCTTCCTCCTTATTTCTGCTGCCTGGCTTCCTTAACTTTAAGACTCAGTTCACATCCTGAATTCTTTAAGAGACCTTTCCTATTCCCTGCTACTATTAATACCTTCTCTCTGAAATTACTTCTCATTTACCTTGCATATATTTTGTAGGTAACATAGTTGTTTACAAATTGTCTTCCCCCATTAGAATATGAGAGCCTTGAAGGCAAAAATAATGCCTTTTTTTGCTTCCCTGGGACTTAGAGAGTATCTGCTACATAGTGAATCTTTAATTTATGCTTGTTGACCCTTTGACTGACTACATCTAAGTTTTTTCACTGTTTTTTATCCATATTGGGGTTCATCTCCATGTTTTCAGTTTTAGGAACATAATATCCTATGTCCTTATTGTCATCTTTCATTTTCTACTCCTTTGTCATTCTTGCAAAAATCAATAACCTTTCTATTTGAACTCTAAATCATGTGCACTTCTGTTGAGGTTGGGAAGGGAATCCCAAAAGTTTGGGGTCATAGACAGGTGTCAAGAGGTGTCTCAAAAGAATTTGCAGCCTAGAACCCACATACAAGTCAAGAGGCAAAGTTTATGGTAATTATAATTGCATCACAAGTAGGCTAAGTTCCAAAAGAAATTAGTAAAGAAACAGAAGCAAAGAGACACATTTATCCAGCTTTTTGTCATTGACATGCTAATTCTGTGGCCCAGAGTAAGGCCACGGAGTGGTTTCCAGAATTTGGTTCTTACTGACTAGATTATCAGTCAGCAATGAACTGAGGAATGGTCTATTCAGAACCAGATAGATTATTGATCTTAGATTGAGAGTGTGGGAGGTCCCCGAGGATTATTGACTTATTGTTAAAACAGAACAAAATTCCCCCCAAATCAGGGGACCTCAAATACTATATTATATCACTATTATCTACTCTCATAACTTTCCCCCTTCATCATTATCTCTCTTTCTCATATTCTTCCATCTCCCCTCATCCATAAGCTTTTGCTTTACTAACTAAAACATATCCAGGTCTCTTTCATCTTTAAAAACTGTCCCTTGGCTCTGAAAAGTGGTCAAACATGTTATCTATGTGAGACAAGATGATATGGTAAAAAGATCACTAATACTTGCAAAGTACCAGGAATAGAAGTACTGTGAATGAAATAATGCTTATTCACAATAAATTTACATTCTAATCGGGGAGATTTATTTGTGTATACATATTTGGACAGTAAGCACTCCATAGAGTGCTTGATCTGGAAACAGGAGATCCAACATTCAAACTTGGCCTCAGACACTAGCTGTGTAACCCTAGGCAAGATGCTTCCATTTCTATTGTAAATTCACAGGGATGTGGTGAGAATTAAATGAGATAATATTTATAATATTATAGTGCCTGATATATAGTAAGCACTATATACATGTTACATTCATGTACATATTTTGCACACATATGTGTGTATTTATAAATATTTATATATGTTATATATTTATATAAATGCAGCATAAATATACATTTAATAAAGATACATACAAAGAAAAATCAGGAAAGGCTTCATACAGAAGATAGTCCTCAAGCTGTATCTTAAAGGAAAGGAGGGATTCCATGGTCAGAGATGAGGAAGATAGTATATTCCAGTCATGGGGAATGGCTACTGCAAAGACAAAGGGACAAGACAAGGGACAACTTTATGTAGGGGACAGAGAGAAGAGCCTTATAATACTCTCATAATTTTAAAGAAAAATTAAAAAGTCTTACTTGCCATTTAAAGCCCTTTATAATAAGTCTTATTATAATTTATAAACTCCCATGTCCCTTTCTGATATTATGTTATCTTACTCCCCTTCCTTTTCTATCAGTTCTAGTCTAAATGATCTTGCTGTTCCTACTGAATGACATCCCATCTAGTATTTCTGCATTATCACAAATTTTCTGCCATGCCTGGAATGCATGCACTTCTCCCTCTGCCTCTTAGAAGTAGCCTGAATATTCCTTCTACAAAATTTTTTGAAGTGTTGGAAGTGACTCATCCAGGATTACACAGCTAATAAGTGTCTGATACTGGTTTGAACTCCCTTATTCTAGGACCAGTGGTATATATGCATGGTACCACCTAGCCTCCCTCCACAAGCTTTTACTTAGTTGTTTGTGTTCTCTTCCTTGTGAAATTTCTTTAAAATTACTTATCTGTGTCCATGTTGTCTTTCTCATCCCCCAGTAGAATCTAAGTGTTCGGGATAATGATTGTTTCATTTTTTACTTTAGTTGCTTAACAGATGTTCATTGAATTTAATTGAATTCTCATGAGACAAATCTGTTGACATGATTAAATTCTAGTTGTATGTTCTAATTTTTGACTATTTCTAAAGTTTAGAGAGGAGGAATTAAAACATGGTACATGTACACTGGGATTTGGAGAGCTTGAATAAACACATCCACACCCAGACCCTCTCCCCACAAGCACACAAGCACATACCATCACTACAGTGTGGTCAGAAATTCTGAGTAGAGACCCTAGGCAAGTCATTTAACCAGCCTCAGAAAAAAAAAAAAAGAAAAAAGAAAAAGAAATTCTGAGTAGAGACATCATGTAATAGCAAACTTTTCCAAAAGTAGGATTGTCTTTGGGCCTAGATGAAGTACAACTGAAGCCCAGAGACAAGAGGTACCTAGGGGATACTCACTCACAATAGGATAATGTTGTTGACTTGGTTCTCCTGTTATGTTTGGATGCTTGACACCAGCTATCCATGTGTGTTTCACAAACCTGAACATGGTGTCCTTAAAAAAAAAAAATTAAGGAAGTAGGAACAAATAATCTATTAAAATAAGTAGAAGAAATCTGGAAAAACAAGTCTTCTATTATATTTCTAGTGTGCCTTATTTCTGATAACCGTAAATATACCTATAATGGAACTTTGGTTTTAAGGCATAGATAATATCTCAAAAAAACATTTTTGTCTTTTTTTCATCAAGCAAGATGCTTCAGAGAAACCAAGGAAACTATATTTTCCCTTCTCTAAGGAGCAGGATTTAAGAGGTAATCTTTTTGTAAGTGGTCTAGTGCCCAAACTCTACTCTTAGGAGCTCTTAAACTTGGAGTTACCCAACATCAATTCTCAAAGTTTGTAATACTCAAGGAATTTCCTTTCTCTAACATTGGAGTCTAGCTCCTATGGAAGGATGTGACAACATGTAGGGTCCAGACAGAGAAGTCCTGATTGTGGACTCTTTGAAGTTTATTGATCAGAGAGGCAAATATGTATACCTCAAATGCCCATAGGTTTGATACAAAGTACATTCTTTTAAAATTCCTATAACCTAACAAAATCTACTATGATGTAAATGATTAAACCCCTTATGGCCCAGATTTTAGTTACTTAGAGAGTAAATAGTTGAGCTACACATCAGAGTAAAGTTTGTTATATCATTATTTCAGGTATCTTTCTCCCAAATACCTTTGTCTCCCTGAGGACATTCTTTCCTGTCCTAAATTCAAAGATTTAGCTTCAATCAGTTGAGTAGTGTTTGCATTTTGTTTTAGTCACTAGAATTCTGCTATTGATAAAAGAAAAGAGATGTTGTTGAGACAAATTATGGTGAGATTTAAGACCTAGGATAGATTATTACCTCCTGACCCTCTACAAATCCCATTTGCTTATTTAAAAGATGAAATCTATAGACTTCAGTTATCATAGATGAGAATAATCACAGAATATTACATAAAAGCACAAGAGGCTAAACCAATGAGTAGCAAAATAAAACATGTGAGAGGAACAAAATGTAAAAGCATAGAGGTCAAATTGTTTACATGATTTATTTTTTTTAATCACTCAAATATTTGGGTAGCTATACTATTAGGATCAGTTCCATGGACATTGCATCTTGTCATGTTTTTTCCTAAAAAGCTGTAATTGAGATTCCAAATTGTTCACATGATTCCCTAACTATATTAATGATTGTTCTACTAAGTTTAATTATTTTTTAACTCATAATCTATATTAGTTTGTTCTAAAAAGCTTATGGTATAATTTTTGCTGATTTATCCATAAATTGAGCAGTCTGAAGTTTTTATAAGAGCTGTAGCGGAAACAGCATGATGAAATAGTTGATATATCTGCTAGAATTCTATCAGTGAGTAATCCCACAAATTTCTTCTACTACTACTATTTTCTAATTTTCCTTGATGTTGTCTTAAATCTGTTTACCTGCTGACTTATAGCAATTATGATTAATCTTATTAGACATTATCACATAGGACAGATGTTCCATAATAACAATCATAGATATGGAATTTGACAAACATTTGAATAGTAATACATTGCAATAAAATACAATTGTAACATTTTACAATATATCCTTCTAAAACATTCATGATTTGGATTCTAGTGCCATTCCTTAAAACAATATCTGCAGTTAGAAATATCTGTGGTTTATTTTTAAAATATGCTGTATGGTATATCTCTGAAGGATTTGAAAAACATCATGGAATTCCATATCTGAAATGCGAAAATTTGTGCCATTCAATGTCCCAAATACATTGTATCAGGAGACTCATCTAGAGACTGGATAATTTGGGGTCCATTCACCAATCAGTTCCAATTCCCTCCTTTAAACAAGGGGTTCAAAGTCCTCTGGGTGCCAAGGGGATCTCATTTTCTGAAATTGCTTTCTGCTGAGAATGGGCATAGATTTGAGTCACTTTCAGGGTCCCATCTTTTTATGGAAGGAATGGCAAGTTGAGGCTGACTGAAGTGTCCAAAGGTTGATTTAATTCCTTGAAGCTGGTCAATGTAGCTGTAACTGGACGAAATCTAGAATATAAGACAATTCTAAGAAATAGAGGTTAGGATGATCTGAGATAAAAAGACAAGTCCATAAGGACTTTTATAAAATGTACAAAGACCAATGTATATTGAGCAACAATTTTCAAGTAATGATGTATAGTGGTATCACAGGACATACAGTATATGCCAGTCTTAAAGATGTTTCAGTTTTAGTTTCAAATGAAGAAAAAAACAACAGTTCATTCTTATGGACAATCATGTTAATTGTTCTTACATTATTTTGGAAACCTATAAAGAATTTATTTCACCAAATATCTATATATCTATAACAAATGGATGACTAGGCCAAATGCTCATTCATCAAATTATTTAGGATATATTGATTACATATTTTCATATTGAAACTAACAAAATATTATATACTTGAATTTGTGTTGACCATTTACTCTAATCATAGGAATTTGTCATAAAAGGAAAACATGGAGGTATGATAATACCATCAAAACTGATTCTTCAGGCCTCAGCCTGAAAGCACACACATGACAAAATAAAACTTCCTTAGTTTAGATTGATATCCAATTCTGATAGTTTTATTTTATCAGACTCAGGAATGATCAAGTATGAAACACAGAAACAGAATTGGGACTGAATCAGAAGGATCTCACTTTGAGTAAAAGCTCCCAACTCTTATCCTATTTGTTCAGGGTCACATTTCTCTGAGTAGCTTATGAAATTTCTCTCAAGTGGTAATTTACTATCTTAATGATCTGGCAATTTATCAGTTGCTGTTCCAAGAGATTTCATCTCTCATATTAAATTCTACTAACTGCAACTTAAGGCTAGATAAACTATCTTTTTTACCAAAGTTCACCAAAAGTTTACCAAACTTAAACACATAAAAGAGTAATTTGTTTTATATGTTAAACTCATCCTAGTGTAAAGGATTGATGAAAGGATACAGAATTTATGTATATAATTTCCTTATTATATATGTTACTCTATCTCTTAAACAGGCTCTTCTCTCAGGGCTGATGCCCTTATCTACCCTGAAAGTTTAAGAAAACTGACAAGTTTAGAATTAAAAGGTTGGGCAGGGGTCCCAGGGAAGAAGCTGAGCTGTTTGTTGCCCAACCTCCACCCTTCATCTTGTTTTGATGGGCTATGCTGTTTACAGTAATTATCAGATTTAGATTTAACATGATGATAATAGCTCTAAATAATTTAGTTAACATTTTTTCCCTGAGAATAACCAAATAGTTTTTGTTGTGTAATGTTTCTATTAATTTTCTAGCAACAGTGAAACATATATAATTCCTTAATTTATATTTACAAAATAATTTGAGATAGGATGAACAAGGCTAAATAAACTTTTCACTTTCTTAATAGTTGTCTATTGTGTCTCTAAACTGCTGAGATAAGAAGCTCTCAGAGATGATTTTCACTGCCTTAAATAATTTTACTTTGTTGTTTATAGAGAAGGCAAGGCAATTTATGTATAGATAATAGATAGATAGATAGATAGATAGATAGTAGATACACAGTTGTACACACACATACACATATATATGTTTACATATATATTTTTTGTGAGCTAAAACAGATTTTTGAGATATATATGACTTTACTTCATGAAATTTCCTAAATATCAAATCAAATGTTCTGCGACAAATTGAATTTCCTTTTTGAATATTTTCCAATTTTACACAAATCATTTTTCCTTCATGAGCCCGGAAAGAGTTAAGATATAATTTTTTTTGTGTGTCTGGGCCCTGAGAAGTCTGAGTCTAGATAACTCAAAAGCAGGCTGATTTTTTGACAGTTTTTAAGTTAGCTGTGAACTGCTTTTCTGTTTTCCTAAATTTAGTGTAAATATATTACAATTTATATATTCTTATAATGGGCTTTGATTAAAGTTCCTTTAAACCACTTTTATCATCATATCTCAAATAACAAATTACATTTTCTTTCTCTCCCTCTTATCCCTTCTTCACATCAGGGAAGGACAAAGGAAAAAGAAAGAGATTCTATACACTATATTTCGAGGCCTAGTTGAATTTGCTTAATATACTTTACACATCCCAAAAAATTATATCTCTCAACATTACCATTGCATGTTGGTCACATCTAAAAACTCATAGAGTTATCAAAATATGAAGCAATTTAACATTCATATATCATGCTTTTTGTTAAGAAACAATAATTAGTTATCTTTATAAATTAGAAAATTGGGCAGATATAAATTAATTTGCCATAGATTACATAGCTAGTCCATTTCTATAATTGAAATAAAGAAATGTGAATTTACCAAAGGAAAAAAAAGTTGAGTGTCTTATATACTCCATGTGCTGCCAGGGGCACCCAGATTCTTCTCGAGCAATTGTTGGACAGAAGCTGATGAAGCTGGGGTAGCTTGAGACAGGATTCTGAAAATGGTGAAGTTTGACCCCCCCACCCCATCTGCATTCTTCCAAGCTTGGTTGGGCAGGAATTTTTTGCAAGATTTTTGAGTCTACTGCTATTAAGGCTTTTTCTACACTACTTTAACATATGAGAGAAATTAGGAAATAATGATAAGGATGACAACAATCCCATCAGCAATCCCTCTAGAATCTCACTCCCACCTGGAGTGGGAGATTTCTCCAGACAAGATAAGATTCAAAGAAAAGTTAGTAAAAACTGTTACTTTCCTAACTATTGTTTTTGACTAATTTCAAATTCCATAATCAATTTTCTCAAAATTTTGAGACTTTACTAGGGCGTTTTGCTCACAAAACTTTTGAGAATCTGCAAGACATTATTTTAATTTTATTTTACTTTTTCTGTGCATTTTTTCAACCTTTGGCCAGAGGTTTTAAATTCATAGAAAAAAAATTAGATCCTTTTTCAGGAAATTTTTCAGCATACAAACTACAGCATAGAGACTATGCTAGTTGCCTATGATTCTTTCCAAAATTTAGATTATGCACACATATGATATGGACATTATGCGCAGAAGAAAACATAGACACAAACAAAAATGACATGGAAAAGAATTGTCCCAACTTTGATAATGCCATAAACTTAAAAAATAAAAAACATCTTATCCAGTTATTATCAACTGGGCAAGCATCAACTATTTTTTTACACACTCACACACAAATTACTTTTAAGAAATCTTCTTTTACCCAGCAGAATATTCATGACTTGAGCTGTTTCAAAAAACAGATAATTTGCTATCTGAAAAATATTAAGAAGATCTTGAGTGGTATACAGTGTAGCAATAATTGCATGTAACTTACGGTGTATTTTCAAGCAAAGTATTAAAAAACATATTTAGTAATAGTGTTCAAAGACAAGAGAAGGGAGACAGAGATCTTGAATGAAATTTTCATTGCTAATTTTATGCTTAGGAGAGTTTTTACAGAAAAAGAGACAAGGATCTTTTTAGGTAAGCAAAAAAGGTTTGGTATTGCTGAGCCATCTTAAATTTAGGGTTTTTTTCAAGCCTCACTTCTCAAGCCCATCTTTCCAGGAGATTTAAGGCACATTCTACAATCCAGATAGATGGAATACACATACAAAGAGGCTAACTTTTGTTAGTCAGTTATGGAAATATCCACTGATGCTGAGTCACAAATTGTAAAAGTTGTTGCTAAAAAATATTATCAATTGGACCTTAGTAGCTATTCAATAGAACTTGCCAATCATTAAAGCTCTTTGAATCAATATCACCACCTTTTGATGGCAAACAGAAAAGCCCTTCTGAGACTACTAGTTAGCCAAATACACCCATGATGTTCAAGTAACAAGAATTTATTTCTCCTCTCATTGCTTGCAACTGATCCTAGGTTATTTGTTAAGATTTCTTTTAGAATTTAGATTAGGATATCTTTGTAAAATTTGAAATAATTTTGTCAATTCATGTGTTCCCAATTTCAAATACAGTTTTATCCAATTAATATCCCTCACCAATTCCTGATGATCATTTAGAGTAACCAAATTATCCCCTCCAATTTCCATTTTAGAATTGGTCTAAAATCAGTGATATATTGCATCCAGAATACCTCCTTTCTGTGCTCCAAAAACCTTCACCACCCCAAATTTTTTATTTTTATAGACATATTTTTAAAAATTCTATTTTTGTGGTTTTCCTATTTTTTGTGAGATATTATTAATATTGTTCTATTTTTCTCTCTCTATGTATTTTTTAAAAAATTACCATGGTGAGAAGTAGTATAGCAAAGAAGACATATTTTCTTTAAAATTCAAAGTAACCTTAAAGCTTGGCAATGTTTGCAAACTGCATCCTAAAATAAGACCTAGCATATCAGAAGGAAGTGGACTAGAGTAGGTCTCTAGTGGGAAGAAAATATATTTCATGTTCATAATTAAAGTATCTTATGAGAATTTGAAAAAAAATTAATAGTAAGTTTTTCTGATTCTTAAGCATTCCCTTGAAAGATGGAATTAAGGTATTTTGATTTTCTCCCAGCTAATGCTCCCTTTAAATTAGCATTAGCATTTTTTTAAAGGCAGGTTGTTTCAATGGAGTTTTAAATTGCCTCCCTTTACTGATAAAAAGCTGGCTAGCATATTTTAATTTAAATTAGATTATTTATATCAGGAGCTATAAACTATTTGTTTTTCAAAAGGAATAGTCCTTTCTCTTTCTTTTAGCTCTTTTAAAGTATTTCTTGAACTAGTTCCCTAGGTATAAGAATTTGACTTTTTTTTATTTCTGTGTCCATAAAAGTGATCTGAATAGGAAACGGTGAGGAGAGGAAACGGTGCTACTTCTTCCCCTGTTCCAGCATTTATACTTCACAGTCTCTGCCCTCCTGTCTTCCTCCAAGGTACTCATAAAACAATTTACTTTAAGGATTTAAGGGAACTGTCTCTGAGGGTTGGAGAAATACACCAAAATAGAGAATACAGAAATTGGAAGATCTTCCAGTCCTTTTCCTTTTAATTAATAGTTTTAGATACAATTCTCAGTCCCTGCTATCTGACTGATTTTGTCTTATTCCAAATTCAGTATAGTGTACTACATTAATATCAGCTGGACAATAACCAATCTTATAAATTTTCTTATTATATATATTCCCATATTATATCTGATATCTTATATTCTATGTTTATTTGATATTTGAGATCTTTCCCTTATGTCAGTCTGTTGATAAACTATTTCTAATGCTAAGTTATTTCCAGGGATAAAGTGCCTGTTGGTGATCACCTTTTTTCCCACTTTATCCTCATTTTTCATTATTTAATTCCCCACTTACCTGAATTGTACACATGTCTAAGTGGGCATCCTTCCACAGCAACTCTGTCCATGTTCCGTCCCTAATTCAGCTACCACAGTTGGAGTCCAGCTCCTGTAGCAAGATGAGGGATGTGATTATATACTGGGGCCAGGAGGAGAAGTCCTGATTACAGACTCTTCAAAGTTTATTGATCAAAGAGGCTTATATATATATATATATATATATATATATATATATATATATATATATATATATATATATATATATATATATATATATATATATACATATACCTCAAATGCTCATAGATTTGATTCAAAGTACACTCTTTTAAAATTCTTATAGCCTAACAAAATCTACTATTATATAAATTATTAAATCCCTTAAGCCTGGGATCATGGTTACTTATACAGAGATATAAATAGTTGATATACAGATCAGAGTAAAGTTTGTCATACCATTGTCTCAAGTATCTTTATCCCAAATACTTTTAGTCTCCTTGTGGTCATTCTTTCCTGTCCTAAGTTTAAAGATTTAGCTTTAATTTGTTGTATAGTATTTGTATTTTGTTTTAGTCACTAGAATTCCAATTTATAGTATTACCAAGCATGTCTCTGCGATTAATAAAAGAGAAGCGATGTTGGTGAGATAAGCGATGGTAAGATTTAAGACCTGGCATGGATTTTTACCTCCTGGCCCTCTACATTCTGCTACAAGGGTAGACTCTGAAATCACTCTACTTAGGAAAATCAAAGCCTTTCTCCAAGGGGTTGAAATTTAGGAATTGTCCTTGACTTCACTTCTCAGCACATCTCCCACCATCATATGCTTCTGTTCTATTCTACTTACTTATTATGCCCTTTTTGACACCATCAACCACTCCTTTCTCTGGGATATTTTCTGATCCTTGGTTTTCTCCAGATTGCTATGGGCCAGAACTTGAAACAAGGTGCTAAGTCAGTGGAATTGATAGAGAAAATGGTTGTTTAGCATAGTGCTTAACAGTTCTCTAGTTCAGTACATATACTTAGTACTTACTATAGTTCCATAGGATTCACACCTATGATAAGAGAGGATATAAGCTCGGACAAGCTCACCCAGAATGAGAAGTAGGGAAGACCAGAGTAGTGGTGGCAGTCCTCCTGCCTCCCCCACAGAAACCAAGACACATTCAGGAGGACCTCAAGAAGCTGGCAGAAGCAGAGAAGACAAAGGACTGGCAGCAGGAGCTTAAACTCTCGGAACCAAGGAGAGAGATAATCCTATAAGAAAGCTAACTGGATCCCAGGAAAGGAGACAAGATTTGGAAAGAGACAATAAAGGATTTGGACTTTAACAAACCTGGCTGCACTTGTGGGGATTACTGAACTGAAAGAAAGGCGGCTCACAGAGGCCCCAAGGAAACCCCAACAAGAGAATAATATATTTTAGAGAAGAATATTACACCAGACTCTCTTGGTTTTCAGCCTGTCTGACCATCTTTTTACTAAAACCTGTTTTCCAGACTTCCTTATCTCTATTGATAGCACAACCATTGAACAAAAAGGTTCAAAACCTCAAAGTCTTCTTTGACTCTTCCTTCTCTATCATTCCAGTCCCACACCTCCTCATAGCCATACACTTTCCAAATTTTATTCATTTTACCTACACAACTTCTCCCATCTATCCCCTCTTCTCTACTCATGTAGCCATCACTGTAGATCACACATATATATACTAACACATCTGTATAATTTCTGTATATGTTTATATATATATATGCAATCATTAAAGTGCTATATAAATGCTAGCTGTTATTATTATTATTGATATAATTACCATAATATCATCATTACTTATTTTTTGGATTAATATATTAATGGACTCCAATCTTTCCCCTCCACAACCCAACCCCCACGAACCTACCAAACTGATCTTAAGACACAAGTCTGATCATGTCACTCCCCAACTCAAAAACCCTCAATAGTTCCTTAGGATAAAATAAAAACTTTACTAAGCCTGTCATGTAAAGTCATTTGCAATCTGAATCCTCTCTCTTCTTTTTCAGTCTTACTTCATATCATTCTCATTTACCTGCTCACTATTTCAATTGAAATTTCTCAGTGGATGTTATCTATATGTAAGATTTCTCTGTTCTGTTTATGTGCCTTTGCTCAAACTGTCTTAATTTATATTTCCTAAGCTTACTGCTAAGTAATGCTCAAAGGCCACTTTCTATAGCAGAACTTTTCCTGATTCCCCAACCTGTTTATTAATTATAAGGGATAATAATTATTAATATACTTTATATTTTCTTATGGATAATTATGAATATACTTTATATTTTCCTATCTGTGTACTTGCTTAAGTCCTCCATCTTTTTAATTAAATGTTAAGTTTCTTGAGCATAGGGACAATTTGGTTTTTATCTTTGTGTATGAATTGTCCACCATAATCAATCAGCAAGCATTTCTTAAGCACCTACTATTTGACTTGGATTGATTAGGCCCTGCACAAAATATGCACAAAATTACATGTTTGGGACAAGAAGACCTACCCAAATTAACTACTCAGAGATCACTCATAGAAAGAAGAATTATTTATTAGAATCTCGAGAAGCGGACCCCATCCTAGTCTGTGAGCCAAATTTCACAGCAGGATAGGGCCAGAGCCTTGAAAATGCTTACAGCTTTTGTACATTTCAAAGAAAGAACCTCCAACATCCCTCCCTCTATATGTTGTGATTAGTCACATAAGTCTACTGTACCCCTATTGGTCAGTGGAATGTAGTAGACAAGGTGATATATAGCTTCTTCAGCCATGTGGGACAATGAAATGTTGTTTAGGCCTTATCTAAAATCACATGATTCTGGAGAAGCTGAAACTGAAACTAATAGGCTTGATCTACTTTAGGAAACAGTCTCTGATCAATACGTGCTGTAAGTTCTTCACCCTTTTCCCACACATACAGAATCACAGAATTTCAGAGTTAGAACATAACCATAACTAACCTACAATGGAGGCAGGTAGATGGTTCAGTGAACAGAATGCTAGGCCTAAAAGTCAGGAAGACTCACACCTTAGTAATTATGTAATTCTGGACACATCACTTAATCCTATTTGCCTCAGTTTCTCATCAGTAAAATAAACTGGAGAAGGAAATGGCCAAAGTCCAGTATCTTTGACAAACCCCAAATGAGTTTGTGGAGAGTTAGACAGGACTAAAACTGAACAAAAACAACCTGCAATCCCACTCAGACACCCATATCACTACAACACATATGAGGAGTTGTCCTTTAGCCTTTGTCTGAAGGCAGACCATAAAGGAAAACCATGCTGTAAGTTGATATCCTTTCACATATCTGAAGAAAATTATCAGGTTCCCCCAGTGTTTTCTTTTCTCCAAAATAAAGACCTCCATATTTCTTTCACTTAATCTTGTCTGCTGATTTTTCCTAACCAGGAAGTGGCTAGTGCTGTCTGCCTTTGTATTCTTATAGTCCATCTTGATTTTTACAAGAGATTGCTTTGGGGGTGGGAGGGATATTGTATGTTGAATTCACCTTGAGCTGAGTCAAAACTGACTGCTGCAGATCCCTTCCATAATACCTGCTTAGTGAATGTTTCCCATTCCTTTCTTATGATTCTGTGTAGTTTCTATGGTTCTATTCCTCAGTTCAAAATGCATGTAAAGATATGGTTTCTCTTTCTATCCTTTTATGCATACTTGCAGTAACACAATACCTTAACACATGATCAGGTTTTGGTGCTAAAAAATATGTGTATTATTTTGTGGTCCCATTTAAAAGACACCAAAAGTATTTTAGCTCTAGTTTCTCCAATAATTTGTTCAGTTCTCTATTTCCCTTTCTTTTATCTTTCCATTAGATTTATCCAAAACTGAGATGACATTGAAATTTCCTGTCACTATTGTGTTACCCATATATTCTTGCAGCTCAGTTAATGTTTCCTTTATGAATATTTAAGTTCAATATAGATACTGGCTTGTTATGCATTATTCTTTTCTGTATAATGTTGGGGGTTTTTGTTTATTGCTTTTATGTTTTTGATCCTTCTTTTTGCTTTGTCTGATAGCATGCTGGCAATTCCTGCTTTTTTAAAATTTACTCAATGCAGAGTAAATGATTTTTATTCAGTTTTATTCTTGGTATGTCTTTGTCTTTCAAATGCATTTTTTGTAAGTAGTAGATTATGTAATTGTATTTTCTTATCCAACCCATCACTTTTTTTGTTTTATTAGATTACTTATTCTAGTCACATTTAAGATTATGAGAGTTAGATTTATATTTTCTTTTATCATCTCTAATTTAGATTTTTTTTCCTCAAATTACAATGTTTTTCTCTAATGTTGTAAAACTGGACTACGTCTCTTCACTTTTTAAACATTCTATTTGAAGACAATCTTTGAATGATTCTCTTCCCATCACCCTTAAGTCTCCCATTCTCATGTTATCCTTTCCCTAAGTTTTAGTTTTATTATTTTCATTTTCTTTCTTGCTTTTATTTAGTTAATTAATTCTTTCCCTCTTTTTCCCCTTCTCAGTTAATTATTCAAGTAGACTCCTTCTTCCTTTCCTCCCTTTCAATTTTCTTCTTTGTTGGTCTTTAAATTTAATTTTCTGCACCTTTTTGCTAAAAATTATTTCTTTCCTTCACTTGCTTCATTATTTATCTTCCATTTTGGTCTATTATAGATTTATATTCTTTGATTCATGACCCTTATACTTTTTAAGTTCTTTTTTATTCTCTGTATTCCTCGTAGAATTAAAACCTTTTAAATACTTATTTTGACTTCTCTGTTCTTGGTAGTTTATATTATTCTTTTGTACATCTTGTCTCTTGACCTTCTTTATTGTTGTGCTCAATTTTAGAAAAACTTTTTTCTTCAAGTGAAAGAGAAAACATTCCCTTACACTGGAAATCTTCCTATGTCCCTAATTATGCAGTTCATATTTGGCCTCTTACTTCCTTTTGGTCATTTCTTTCCATTTGCCTCAAAATCTCTTCCCTGGCTCCATGTTTTTCCAGTCTTCTTTAAGTCAGCTGTCTCTAGAGCTTTGATTCATCTTTTCCTGAAGCAAGATTAGTGCACCCAGTCCCTGAAGATAATATTCACTGTGAGGCAATTTATGGATTCTTTTAGTTAGCACTTTATTTTTTGTTCAAATGTTCTGGGCATTTTTCTTTATCTATTGTTATTATTATTATTATAGTAACCATTTAAAAAGTGTATTGTTCTTTATGAAAACCTATAATCCTTATATGGTCTCTGCCCATCTTGTCTCAAAATCAATATATTTTGCTTGTAGGGAGACCATGCTCTTTTAATGGTCATGTTTTCCATGTCTTTTCTTCCTCTGTGTGTTTACATTCCCATTCAATTATCCTCTCTTGTTTCTTTTGTAAGACTTGTCAGTATAGATAGATTCATGTTTTGTTTTGTTTTGTTTTTCATTACTTTGATTATTTCTGCTGTGGAGGCCATACATTATTCTCTCACAATTCTTATTTCTCCTTTAAACCATTCAGGAATCATGTGCTGTGATTTCATGATCTCTTCAAGATACATAGGGTCCCTTGATTCTTCAGGTATTAGATCATTTTACTTTGTCTTACAATACTTATTTACAGATATCTAAATTCATAACTTTATCTGAAAGCCCTATTTCCATAAGCTACTAATATTTTCTCATTTGTTTTAGCTGCATATACTCAGGCTCTTTGCATGCTTTTCTTGAAATCTTTGATAATTTTGTTTGGTTTTGTTTTTCTTATTTTCCACTATTGCTCACTTTCTGACTTCCTTTCCTTTGGTGGCAGTTTCCCTGGGTGACGAATATCAAAGTACAAGGGAATAGATAGTTTGTCAGCACTGATTTCTGCTGCAAGTTATTTCAGGAGTATAGAACTGGCCCCAGATAGTTTCTAGGCTCTTTGAGTCTTAAAGGAGCACCATGCAGACAGATCCTCACTTGTATCTTTTGCCCCTTTTCCTTCTGTTCCTTATTTTTCTAATCCAAATGCAGAGTTGCCTTTAGGGGTTTAGATGGTCATAGCACTGGGAAGATAGATGTGTATGGAGGAGGAAAGTTGGGTATGGAGGAGGAAAGTTGGGTTGGAGTCTAGAATTGAGTTCTGATACAAGCATTAATATATATCCTGCCTCAATTCCCTCTTTGCTTCTATTTGGATTAGTGTATAGTGTAGCACAGAACACTGTGACCAATTATTGCAACTGAATAAGTTTTTGTATTTTGGAACTTGAATCTCCAAGGCGCTTGGAGGATTAGCACATGGTATTTAGTTCTGTTACAATTTGTAATCATGTGTCCTAGTCTTTGTTTCCCCCTCTTACTCTTTTGCAAAGTGTTTGTGTGTGTGTGTGTGTGTGTGTGTGTGTGTGTGTGTGTGTGTGTGTGTGTGTGTGTTACAAAATATATGGCTATGAGAACAGGAGCAAATTCCTGCAATATTTAGTTTGGATCTCCAAGACCTTGAGAGGAGGAATTAGGTTTGAGGTGTGGAACTGAGTACTTTTGCAGTCCCATGGACCAGCTTATTTAGTCTTGCTGATCATGAACAGTGAACAGTTTGGAAGAGGGTCCTATCTGAGCTTGCCTTAGGGATTATGGATTATTACCCCTCTCTGTTGTTAAATCATCAAATTTTTGCCTTTTGGTGGTATGGATTTTGGTGTCCTAGACCATGGAAGAAGCTAAAATTACTTTATCTTTGGTGCAAAATTCCTGTTTTGGAGAGATTTGAGAGGTTATAAGAATTGGAGAAAATGTCTAGTCCTCCATTTTGTTGGTCATGTGACATATATTTTTTATTTAAGATTTTTGTAACTTCAGGTATTATCCTTTCTTTGTGAATGTAAATAAATTAGTATTATTTACCATATATTTACATTTATATGTGTATGTGAATATATATATTAATTTGTAAATTCTTTTATGTCTTTAGAACTCTACTTTTTTCCAACCTAGGATAATGTTTCAAAATGCTTTGAAAAAGGATATTGGGGAAGGATTTGGGATTGGGATTGGGATTAAATGACTTGCCTAGGATCACATAGCTAGTGTGTCTGAAGTCATATTTGAACTCAGGTACTCCTGACCCTAGGATTGGTGATCTATCCACTTACCATCTAGCTACCCTGAAAGGGATATTTATTTAGATAGTAAACAAGACTCATTAGAACCTATGCAAATTTGTCCCAATTCTCTAATTTTTGTTTATGCCCCAAACATTTGGGAAGCTCTTTCCCTATTTCTAAAATTTTGATATTTAGGATGATTTTGGCCCAAATCAAGTGGGTATTTTTTTAAAGCACTCTCATTCTTATAGATAATAAGTTTCTGTATCCTAATAAAAATTTTTTAAAAAGATGCCTCCACTCATTGTCCTAAAATCCCCAGGAATTAGAAAACTGAAATACCTTTAATATTTTTGTGCATATGTATGCACGCATGCATGCACACACACATAAAAAGAGAAAACTGGGGCACCATTATTAAGGTTGGAAACAGTGCCTATCTCTAGTTGCTGATATTTTCCTGCCCTACTTTCTTCTTATTAAGGGATCTAAAATAATATTTCTTTACATTTAAATCAGAGATTTTTGATAGATTTCAGGAGGTTTGTAAACTTGAATAGGGAAAAAAACACATCTTATTTTTCAACTTCTAACTGAAATTGAGTGTTTCTTCTAATAGTGAATGTAGACAATAAATAATATTTCATCAGGTGGTCAATAGGTTTCACCAAACTGCCAAAAAAAAAAATCTCTCTCTCTCTCTCTCTCTCTCTCTCTCTCTCTCTCTCTCTCTCTCTCTCTCTCTCTCTCTCTCTCTCTTTCAACACACACAGACACACACTTATAAAAATTAAGAATCCCTTCCTAAATAGATGGTAGAAAGCTATGTTTCTTACACTAATCCTCCTGAGATCTCTGGAATTTGCCAATGTATTCCTAAGTAGTCTACCTGATTTGAGACAGAACTGAACAATGTACTATCTTATCTACAGTCCTCTAGAGCCCTCTACTGACCAAAAGAAATGTCTTTCAATAAGTCTTAGGATATATTTCCTGGCTTGTCGCTTTCTTTCTTTGATAAAGTGGTTAGTTTATCTCAAAATCATATATTTTAAAGAGCATTTGTTGTAAATTTAAGATTGAACAGTAATACAAATAAGAGCATCTGATCAATTACTCTTTTCAGTTATTTTATGTGAACCCCAAAAGTAATGGTAGCTTATTTAGTAAAAGATACTAATTATCAAACATGTATTATCTTCCTCCACTTTCCAGCCCCCTTTGATACAATCCAAACTAACTTAACCTCATATTTATAGAAGTAAAGTGAACTTATTGGTTTGAATTGCATTGAATCTGAGTAGAGTTATCTTTGGGGATAGCTTTCATTTTCTGTTGCTATGATCTTGTGCATGCTTTTGAGTCTCTCTAGGGGATGCTGGCTTAGCTAGCTCCGGTATCAGTAGTATTAGTTTGGGCAATCAGTGGAAGGACTTTTCTTTCTTTCTTTTTTAATAAAGCTTTTTATTTTCAAAACATATGCACAGATAATATGACAATATTGACCCTTGCATAGCCTTGTGTTTCAGATTTTTTCCTCCTTCCCCCCACCTCCTCCCCTAGATGGTAAGCAATCCAATATATGTAAAGCATGTTAAAATATATGTTAAATCCAATATGTATAAATATGTTTACACAATTCCCTTCCTGCACAAGAAAAAATCATATCCAAAAAAAAAAAAAAGTAAATAAATAAATAAGAAAACAAAATGCAAATGAACAACAACAAAAAGAGTAAGTATATTGTTCTGATCTACATTCAGTCCTCTGGGTGTAGATAGTTCTCTTCATCACAAGATCATTGGAACTGGCATCAATCATCTCATTGTTGAAAAGCGTCACATTCATCAGAATTGATCATTATATAATATTGATGTTGCCATGTACAATGATTTCACTCAGCATCAGTTCATGTAAGTCTCTTCAGGCCTCCCTGAAATCATCCTGTTGGTCATTTCTTACAGAACAATAATATTCCATAACATTCATATAATATAACTTATTCAGCCATTTCCAACCGATGGACATCCACTCAGTTTCCAGTTTCTTGCCACTACAAAAAGAGCTGCCACAAGATTTTTGCACATGTAGGTCCCTTTCCAGTGGAAGGAATTTTCCAGAGTCTTTATGAACTTTCATCAAAAGGAACTGCCTGGAAAAGAGAACCAAAAAATCAAGGAAGTATCCACATTTGGAAAGGGACCCTAATCCTTGTGACAGAGTGAGTTTCTTATAGGTTGTAAGCACTGAAATTTCGTAAATTTTTGGTGGATACATTTTCATCAACATATCAATTTGGAATCAAGGAGACCAGGAACTTGCCATATCTTAATGTGTTTTCCCCCTAGTTAACTGTGAATTCTGTAAGGGAACTTGTCTTTCCCTTTGTTAATTGCTAAAATCCCCCCCAAAAAAGTGATCCACACTCAGTTCTCACAGTCCTCTCTCTGGATGCAGATCTTCATCACAAGATCATTGGAACTGACCTCAGTCATCCCATTGTTGAAAAGAACCATGTCCATCAGAATTGATCATTACATAATCTTGCTATTGCCATGTACAATAATCTCCTGGTTCTGCTCACTTCACTTAGTGATCACTTAGTGATCATTTCTTATAGAACAATCATATTACACAACACTCATATACCATAATTTATTCAGCCATTCTCCAATTGATGGGCATTCACTCAGTTTCCAGTTTCTTGCCACTACAAAAAGGGCTGCCACAAACATTTTTGCATGTGTGAGTCCCTTTCCCTCCTTTATTTTTTTTGAAGTTTCAACATACTTTATTTTCCTTATATGTTTCTACCACTCACTTTATGTTGCATTTTTCTTTTTTTTAATAATTTATTTTTTTTTAATTTTATAATTATAAATTTTTTGACAGTATATATGCATGAGTAATTTTTTATATCATTATCCCTTGTATTCATTTTTCCAAATTTTCCCCTCCCTCCCTCCCTCTACTCCCTCCCCTAGATGACAGGCAATCCCATGCATTTTACATGTGTTACAGTATAACCTAGATACAATATATGTGTGTAAATCCAATTTTTATATACTTCTAGCATGTGTTACATTACTATGTTACTATGTGCTTATGTAATTTATGTAATTATCTGTAATACTTCCCATATTGATGGATTTATGTTTCAAGGTCATTTATGTAATTATCTGTAATACTTCCCATATTGATAGATTTATGTTTCAAGGTCATGACTGTCCTATGTTCTAAATCAAATTAAAGGGGGAGATTGTTAGGATTACTAAGTGAGAACTGAGGTTGTCTGGATAGTGACAAGGTGAGAATTCAGGTTTTCTGGACAATTACAAGGTGAGAACTCAGGTTGACTTGATAGAGGGGGCAAGCTCATTGGCTGGGGTGGTTCTTCCCAGAAGCCCTTGCATTATCCCACGCCCATTCTCTGGGAGGATAAAAGAGACAGCACTGGGCGCAGAGAGCAGATCGGCCTGGAGAAGGATAAGAGCTGGAGGAGATTCAGAGCCAGGATTCAAGAAGAAAGACTCTGCATTGCATCAGGCGTGACAGGGCTCTCTGCAGGAAGGGAAGTCACTTCTAAGGACAAGAGTTAACAGCAACTGCGTGGAGACAAAGGTTCACTACAGGAAGAAGAATCTGTCCGAGAGATTTGAGTAGACACAGCAGATCTCTTCCCAGAGAGTGATCCGGCAGCTTCTAGAGACGACAGCTCGTTACAATTGGCGTCCACACGTGGGGCAAGGACTTTTGCTTATCCTGACAAGAGGAGCTAGACCAGACCTTCGCAATTTGGTGCCCGAACAGGGACAGACACGGTCCTGATTCCAGTGGAAAAGCCTCCCATCCAGATCTCAATCTCTCTAACCCAGAACCGTGAGTAACGAGGAAACTTTGTTAAAGATTAAGTGAGCGTGCTAATAGATAAATAAGGAACTTAACTTGTTAAGGGCTAAACCAGGAATCTCTTATAGCTGAAATGGGGCAGATGTTAGCTATATTCAATCCCTGGACCTCAGCCGACTCAACCCCAGCCCCAGAAGCAACCTCAGCTCCACCCCCATTCAGGAGTGGTACTATAGAGAGTATAATCAAGATAATTGAGGAGCAGAGTTTACTTGTAACCTGGGTACAGATTGCTAAACTCTTGGCTGCATTAAGACGCACATCCCCTTGGTTCTTAGAGGAAAAAAAGATAGATGTAGATAAATGGAAGCTAGTGGGATATGAAATGAAAGAATTTCAAGCAAAAAATGGGCCTCGTTCAATTTCTGCAGAAGTATTTTATATCTACAACATAGTTCAATTAGCCTTAAACTATCAAGCAAGTTGTAGGAGAAGGAAAAGTTCTAAAAATGAACAGAGGAGGAAGTGTGAGGAAAAAAGGAAAGATCAAGATCTTTCCCTAGAGCAAGAGGATTTAAATGAGGAATTATGGTATGATTCTCTTGAAGAAGCTTCAACCCTGCCTAGAGAACAGATTATTGACAGGCCCACATCAACCCCACCTTCAGAGATGGAGGAAAGAAAGAGGGGAAGAGGCAGAAACACAAACAGAATTGCCTGTGAAGAAGCCTAAGCCTATGACAAGATTAGAAAAAGCATTGGTTAAAGCTAAGAGAGAAGGACAGGATATAAGTGATTTTATACATGCATATCCTGTGATTGAAAATACTGACTCTGTAGGTAAAAAAAGGAGAAGATATGCACCTTTAGATTTGAATAAAATTAAGGATTTGAAAAAAGGTTGTACCCTTTATGGGGCTACATCAGCTTATGTCAAAATGTTACTAGATGGTTTGTCTTATGAAGTCCTAACCCCGAATGATTGGAAATCCATAGCAAGGACATGTCTGGAACCTGGAGAAAATTTATTATGGCTTGCGGAATTTCATGAATTATGTAAAATTCAAGTCAGATGCAATTTGGAAATAGGAGTTAACACACAATTCACTTTTGAGCACTTAGCTGGTGAAGGTCAGTATGGAGAGAATTCGGAACAGATTAATTATACCATGACAATATATGCGCAAATTGCTAAGGCTGCAATAAAAGCTTGGGGTGTCCTTCCTGGACAGAAAGATCGTGGAGAGGCTTTCACTAAAATACAGCAAGGTCCCAATGAACCTTTTGCAGATTTTGTGGGACGTTTGCAAACTGCTGTCAAAAGAACTATTGGAGAAAATGCAGCTACAGAAATAATGACCAGACATCTGGCTAAGGAAAATGCCAATGAGATTTGCAAAAGAATTATATGGGGATTAGACAAAGATGCTCCTTTAGAGGAGATCATAAGACGTTGTGCTACAGTGGGAACAAATGCTTTTTATACCCGGACAATGATGAATGTGGAAAGACAGGGTCCCTCCTGGCAAGGGACTTCTAGAGAAACTCAGCGATGTTTTCAATGTGGAAAAATTGGACATCTAAGAGCTCAGTGTAGGTATGGAGATACAGTGAGAAGACAGGGTGAAAGAAGACCTAAAACCCCATGTCCAAAATGCAACAGAGGACTCCATTTGGCATCAGAGTGTAGAATAATTCAGGGAAATGGGATGAGGGGCCCAGGTCCAGGGCCCCAGGCAAAAAAGACTTGGGGCATGATGGCAGCTGATGTTACACCCAAAGAGCCTTTAGAAGGTCAAGACTCTGATGTGATCAACCAGCAGAAAAGCAATCACATGGCAGAAAGGGATTACCTGATAAGTCAGCCAAAAGGCAATCAGATTGCAAAAATGGATTACACTTGGGGAGAATACAGGCCTTTTAAACCAACAGGGCTGTGTCCAGTGCAAACAACTCCAATGTAATTGTCAGATGATGAGAAGAGATTTAGAAAGTGGTAAATAGAAGGAAATTAGATACGTTAACTGCCTGGGAGAGAGGGTTTGCTTGTATTTCTTCAGCAGGAGAAGGAATCAGATGGGTGCCAACGAGTCATATTCGCCTTGTCCATCAGAGAGAGACAGAAAAAGAGAAAAACCTCAAAATAAAGGAGAAGATCTAAGAAACATCTGACACTGAAAGAGCATGGATAATAAGAAGACTGTTAAAGAACTTTAAAAACCAGCAGGAATCATTGGACTTCCTCACACAAGATGAGACTAATGGACAATGGACTTATGGGCATTTATAAATTTTCAATTTATGATTATTTGATTATGATTATGTTATATACTTCTAGCATGTGTTATGTTACTATGTTACTATGTGCTTATGTAATTTATGTAATTATCTGTAATACTTCCCATATTGATAGATTTATGTTTCAAGGTCATGACTGTCCTATGTTCTAAATCAAAAGAAAGGGGGAGATGTTAGGATTACTAAGTGAGAACTGAGGTTGTCTGGATAGTGACAAGGTGAGAATTCAGGTTTTCTGGACAATTACAAGGTGAGAACTCAGGTTGACTTGATAGAGGGGGCAAGCTCATTGGCTGGGGTGGTTCTTCCCAGAAGCCCTTGCATTATCCCACGCCCATTCTCTGGGAGGATAAAAGAGACAGCACTGGGCGCAGAGAGCAGATCGGCCTGGAGAAGGATAAGAGCTGGAGGAGATTCAGAGCCAGGATTCAAGAAGAAAGACTCTGCATTGCATCAGGCGTGACGGGGCTCTCTGCAGGAAGGGAAGTCACTTCTAAGGACAAGAGTTAACAGCAACTGCGTGGAGACAAAGGTTCACTACAGGAAGAAGAATCTGTCCGAGAGATTTGAGTAGACACAGCAGATCTCTTCCCAGAGAGTGATCCGGCAGCTTCTAGAGACGACAGCTCGTTACAGGAGATGTTAGGATTACTAAGTGAGAACTGAGGTTGTCTGGATAGTGACAAGGTGAGAATTCAGGTTGGACAATTACAAGGTGAGAACTCAGGTTGACTTGATGGAAGGAGCAGGCTCATTGGCTGAGGTGGTTCTTCCCAGAAGCCCTTGCATTATCCCACGCCCATTCTCTGGGAGGATAAAAGAGACAGCACTGGGCCCAGAGAGCAGATAGGCCTGGAGAAGGATAAGAGCTGGAGGAGATTCAGAGCCAGGATTCAAGAAGAGGGTCTCTGCATTACATCAGGCCTGACGGGGCTCTCTGCAGGAAGGGAAGTCACTTCTCTGGACAAGAGTTAACAGCAACTGCCTGGAGACAACGGTTCACTACAGGAAGAAGAATCTGTCGGAAAGATTTGAGTAGACACAGCATATCTCTTCCCAGAGAGTGATCCGGCAGCTTCTAGAGACGACAGCACGCTACACAGTAGTGCTAACAATTTACATTCACTTCCCAGTGTTCCTTCTCTGGGTGCAGTTGTTTCTGTCCATCATTGACCCACTGGAAGTAAGTTGTATCTTCTTTATGTTGAAGATATCCACTTCCATCAGAATACATCTTCATACAGCACTGTTGATGAAGTGTACAGTGATCTTCTGGTTCTGTTCATTTCACTCAGCATCAGTTCATATAAGTCTTTCCAAACCTTTTTGAATTCATCCTGCTGGTCACTTCTTACAGAGCAATAATATTCCATAACCTTCATATACCATAATTTACCCAGCCATTCTCCAATTGATGGACATCCATTCATCTTCCAGTTTCTAGCCACTACGAAAAGGGCTGCCACAAACACTTTGGCACATACAGGTCCCTTTCCCTTCTTTAGTATTTCTTTGGGATATAAGCCCAATAGCAGCACTGCTGGATCAAAGGGTATGCACAGTTTGATAACTTTTTGGGCATATTCCAAATTGCTCTCCAGAATGGCCAGATTCTTTCACAGCTCCACCAACAATGTATTAGTGTCCCAGTTTTCCCACAGCCCCTCCAACATTCATCATATATTCCTGTCATCTTAGCCAATCTGACAGGTGTGTAGTGGTATCTCAGAGTTGTCTTAATTTGCATTTCTCTAATCAGTAATGATTTGGAACACTCTTTCATATGAGTGGATATAATTTCAATTTCATCATCTGAAAATTGTCTGTTCATATCCTTTGATCATTTATCAATTGGAGAATGGTCTTTCCCTCCTTTATGATGGTTTTGGAATACAAGCCCAGTATAAACATTGCTGGATCAAAGCGTACACACAGATTGATAGCCCTTTGGGCATAGTTCCAAATTTTTCTCCAGAATGGTTGAATCAGTTCACAATTTCATCAACAATGTGTTAGTTCTCAGTTTTCCCCATATCCCCTTCAACATTTATCATGATCTTTTCCTGTCATCTTAGCCAATCTGAGATATATGTAGTGTTACCTTAAAGTTGTCTTAATTTACATTTTTCTGATCAATAGTGATTTAGAGCATCTTTTCAAGGAACTAGAAATGGTTTCAATTTCTTCATCCAAAAATTGTCTGTTCATATCCTTTAACCATTTACCAATTGGAGAATGGCATGAATTCTTATAAATTTGAGTCAATTCTCTATAATTTTGAAAATGAGACCTTTATCAGAACCCTCGAATATAAATTTTTTCCCAATTTATTGCCTACCTTCTAATCTTGTCTGCATTGGTTTTGTTCTTATAAAAAACTTTTTAATTTAATATAATCAAAATTATCTATTTTGCATTTAATAATATATTCCAGTTCTTTTGGCCACAAATTCTTTCCTTCTCCACAAATCTGAAAGGTAACTTATACATTATTCTTTTAATTTGCTTATAATATCACTCTTTATGTCTAAATCATGAACCCATTTTGACCTATCTTGGCATAGAGTATTAGATATGGGTCAAAACCTAGTTTCTAGTTTACTAATTTTCACTTTTCCCAGGATTTTTTATCAAATAGTGAGCTCTTATCCCAAAAGCTGGAGTCTTTGGATTTGTGAAAGACTAGATTACTGTAGTCATTGACTATTTTGTTCTATGAACCTATTTCGCTGATTGACTATTCTATTTCTTACTCAGTACCAAATGATTTTTATGACTGCTACTTTATATAAGACAGTTTTAGATCTGTACAGATAGGCCATCTTCATTTGCATTTTTCATTAATTTCCTTGAAATTCTTAATTTTTTGTTCTTCCAAATGAACTTTATTGTTATTTTTTCTAGCTCTGTAAAATAGTGTCCTGGGAATTTAATTGGTATGGCACTGAATAAGTAGATTAATTTAGGTAGTATTATCATTTGTATCATATTTATTATATCTCTGCCTACCCATAAACACTTGATATTCTTCCAATTGATTAGATCTTATTTATGTGGAAAGTATTTTGTAATTGTATTCATATAGTTCCTGACTTTACTTTGACAGAGAGACTCCCAAATATTTTATATTATCTATATTATTTTAAATGGAATTTCTCTTTGTATCTCTTGCTGCTGAACATCGTTGGTAATATATAAAAATGCTGATGATTTATTTGAATTTATTTTACATCCTGCAAGTTTGCTAAAGTTGTGAATTGTTTCTTGCAGTTTTTTAGTTGATTCTCTAGGATTCTCTACCATAAACAAAAAGTGAAAATTTAGTTTCCTTTAATCTGTAATTCCTTTAATCTCTTTTTCTTCTCTTATTGCTAAAATTAACATTTCTAATTTAATATTGAATAGTAAAGTGATAGTGGGTAACCTTGTTTAACCCCTGATCTTATTGGGAATGGTTCTATTTTTATCCCCATTTCATATGATGCTTGTTGATGGTTTTAAATAGATGCTACTGACCATATAAGGAAAATATCATTATTTCTATATTTGCTAGTGTTTTTAATAGGAATAGGTGTAGGATTTTGTCAAAAGTTTTTTTCTGCAACTATTAAGGTAATCATATGATTTTTGTTAATTTAGTTATTGATATAGTCAATTATGTTAATAGTTTTTCTAATATTGATCCAGCTCGTACCTGATCTAAAACTATATTACAAAGCAGCAGTCATCAAAACCATTTGGTATTGGCTAAGAAATAGACTAGTTGATCAGTGGAATAAGTTAAGTTCACAGGACAAAATAAGGAATAACTGTAGCAATCTAGTGTTCGACAAACCCAAAGATTCCAACTTTTGGGATAAGAATTCATTATTTGACAAAAACTGCTGGGAAAACTGGAAATTAGTATAGCAGAAATTAGGCATGGACCCATACTTAACACCACATACCAAGATAAGATCAAAATGGGTCCATGATTTAGGCATAAAGAACAAGATCAAAAATAAATTAGAAGAACATAGGATAGTTTACCTCTCAGACTTGTGGAGGAGGAAGGAATGTGTGACCAAAGGAGAACTAGACATCATATTGATCACAAAATAGAAATTTTTGATTATAGCAAATTGAAAAACTTTTGTACAAACAAAACTAATGCAAACAAGATCAGAAAGGAAGTAACAAACTGGGAAAATATTTTTATAGTTAAAGGTTCTGATAAAGGCCTCATTTCCAAAATTTACAGAGAATTGACTCTAACTTATAAGAAATCAAGCCATTCTCCAATTGATAAATGGTCAAAGGATATGAACAATTTTCAGATGATGAAATTGAAACTATTTCCACTCATATGAAAAAGTGTTCCAAATCACTATTGATCAGAGAAATGCAAATTAAGACAACTCTGAGATACCACTACACACCTGTCAGATTGGCTAAGATGACAGGAAAAAATAATGATGAATGATGGAGGGGCTGTGGGAAAACTGGGACACCGATACATTGTTGGTGGAGTTGTGAAAGAATCCAACCATTCTGGAGAGCAATCTAGAATTATGCCCCAAAAGTTATCAAACTGTGCATACCCTTTGATCCAGCAGTACTACTACTGGGCTTATATCTCAAAGAAATACTAAAAAAGGAAAAGGGACCTGTATGTGCCAAAATGTTTGTGGCAGCCGTTTTTGTAGTAACTAGAAACTGGAAAATGAATTGGAGAATGGCTGGGTAAATTATGGTATATGAATACTATGGAATATTACTGTTCTGTAAGAAATGACCAGCAGGATGAATACAGAGAGGCTTGAAGAGACTTACATGAGCTGATGCTGAGTGAAATGAGCAGAACCATATCATTATACACTTCAACGATATACTGTATGAGGATGTATTCTGATGGAAATGGATATCTTCAACAAAGAGAAGATCTAATTCAGTTCCAATTGATGGACAGACTCAGCTACACCCAGAGAAGGAACACTGGGAAATGAGTGTAAACTGGTTTCTTTTTGTTTGTTTGTTTGTTTTGTTTTTGTTTTTTACTTTTGTTTTTCTTCCCAGGTTATTTTTACCTTCTGAATCCAATTCTTCCTGTGCAATAAGAAATTCGGTTCTACACACATATATTTTATCTAGGATATACTATAACATATTTAACATGTATGAGACTGCCTGCCATCTTGGGAGGGGGTGGAGGGAAGGAGGGAAAATTCGGAATAGATGTGAGTGCAAGGGACAATGTTGTACAAAAATTACCTATGCATATGTATTGTCAAAAAAAAGTTATAATTATAAAATTAATGAAATAAAATAAAATAATAATATTGAACCAGCCCTTCATTCCTAGTGTAAATTTTACTTTGGTCATGGTGTATTCTCCTGGGGATAACTTGCTGTACTCTTTTTGCTAATATTTCATTTAAGATTTTTGCATCAATATTCATTAGGGAAATTGGTTTATAATTTCCTTTCTCTGTTTTAACCCTACCTGGTTTAGATAACAGCAGCATAAATGTGTCATGAAAGGAAGTTGGTAGGACTCTTTCTTTCCCTATTTTTCCAATTAGTTTGCATAGTATTAGAATTGATTGTTCTTTAAATGTTTGATAGAATTTACATATAAATCCATCTGGCCCTGGTGATTTTTCTTTAGGAGTTGATTAATAAATTGTTCAATTTTTTTTATGGGACTATTCAAGTAATTTATTTCCTCTTCTATTAATCTGGTCAATCTATATTTTTGTAAGTATTCTTCCATTTCACTTAGATTATTAAATTTATTGACATAGAGTTGGGCAAAATAACTTCTAATTTTTGCTCTAATTTCCTCTTCCTTGCTGGAAAGTTGTCCCTTTTCATTTTTGATACTAACAATTCAATTTTCTTCTTTCTTTTTTCTAATCAAATTAAAAGTTTATTTATTTTGTTGTTTTTTTCCACAAAATCAACTCTTAATTTTGTTTATTAATTCAATAGTTGTCTTTCAATTTTATTAATCTCCCCTTTTATTTTCAGAATTTCAAATTTGTCATTTAATTGGAGGGAGTTAATTTGTTCTTTTTCTAGCTTTTTTAATTGCATGTCTAATTTATTAATATATTTCTCTATTTATGCAAGTTAGCATCTAGAGATATAAAACTTCCACTAAGAACTGCTTTGGTTGCATCCCATAAACTTTGGTTTGTTGTCTCATTTTTGTCATTCTCTTGGATGAAATTATTGATTGTGTCTATGATTTGTTGTTTCACCCACTTATTCTTTAGGATTAGATTATTTAGTTTCCAATTAATTTCTGTTCTATTTTTCCCTGGCCTTTTATTGCATGTAATTTTTATTGCATTATGATTTGAAAAAAAATGCATTTACTATTTCCAACTTTCTGTATTTGATTTTGAGGGTTTTATGTCCTAATACATGGTCAATTTTTGTATAGGTTCCATGTACTGCTGAGAAAGAATTGTATTTCTTTCTTTTTTCATTCAAATTTCTCCAAAGATCTCCCATATCTAACTTTTCTAGAATTCTATTTACCTACTTAACTTCTTTCTTATTTATTTTATGGTTTCATTTATCTAGTTCTGAGAGAGCAAAGTTGTGACCCCCCCACTAGTATAGTTTTGCTGTCTAATTCTTCTTGCAGCTTTCTTAATTTCTCTTCTAGGAATTTGGATGCTAGACCACTTGGTGCATATATGTTTAGTATTGATATTACTTCATTATCTATGGCACCCTTTAGCAAGATGTAGTTTCTTTTCTTATCTCTTTTAATTAGATCTATTTTTGCTTTTGTTTGATTTGAGATCAGGGTCACTACCCCTGCTTTTCTTGTTTCAACTGAAACATAATAGATTCTGCTCTAGCCTTTCACTTTATACTGAATGTATTGCTTTGCTTTAAATATGTTTCTTATAACAACATATCACAGGATTCTGGCTTCTAATAGAGACTGTTATTTGTTTTTGTTTTATGGGAGAATTCATCCCATTCACATTCACAGTTAAAATGACTAATTCTGTATTTCCCACCATCTTGTTTTTCCCAAGTTATACTTTTCTCTTTCCTTTCTCTCTTTCCCTCCTCCCAATATTTTGCTTCTGACTATCACCTCCCTCAAACAGCGATCCCTTTTTACAGCCCTTCCCCCTTATGCTTTTCCCCTTCTACTTTTGTTCTCCCTTCTATTAGCCTCCCCTTTTCCTTTTCCCTCCTACTTCCCTATAGGGTGAGACAAGTTTCTCTGTGAAACTAAATATGTCTGATATATCTCTTTTGAGCCAAATCTGATGAAAGTAAGATTCACACAATTCTCATTCCCTTCCCTCTTTTCCCTCAATTGTAATACGTCTTTTTGCCTCTTCATGAGATGTAATTTACCCCTTTTTAACTCCATTTTCCTCTTTTCCCAGTATAATCCCTTTTCCTTCTCTAATTTCTTTTTTATATCATCACAATAAAAACAAATTATTTCCACACCCTCTAATAGATACAGCTCTCCAGAGTTAAATGTATCATCTTCCCATATTGGAATGTAAGCTTTTTAACTTTTAAAGAAAGATTTTTTTTTTCCTTTCCTTTTTACATTTTTATGCTTCTCTTGATTTCTGTATTTGAAGATCAGATTTTTTGTTCAGTTCATGTCTTTTCATCAGAAATGAATGAACTTCACCTGTTTCATTGAATGTCCATCTTTTCCCCTGAAAGATAATGCTTAATTTTGCTGACTAGTTGATACTTGGTTACAATCCAAGTTCCTTTCCCTTTCAGAATATTGGGTTTCAGATCCTTTGATCCTTTAAAATAGAAGTTGCTAGGTCGTGGGTAATCCTAATTGTGGCTCCTTGATATTTGAATTGTTTCTTTGTAGCTGCTTGCAGTATTTTCTCCTTGATCTGATAATTCTGAAATTTAGCTATAATGTTCCTTGGAGTTTTTGTTTTGGGATCTCTTTCAGGAGATGATCAGTGAATTCTTTCAATGGCTATTTTACCCTCTGATTCTAGAACATTAGGCCAGTTTTCCTTGATGATTTCCTTAAAGATGATGTCTAGCCTTTTTTTTTTTTTTTAAATCATAGCTTTCATGTAGTTCAATAATTCTTATGTTGTCTTTCCTGGATCTATTTTCCAGGTCAGTTGTTTTTCAATGAGGTATTTTATATTTTCTTCTATTTTTCTTTTTCTTTCTTTTTCTTTTTTGTTTGTTTTGTTTCATTGATTCTGAAGTCACTGAGTCATTCACTTCTATTTGCTCAATTATAATTTTTAGTAAATTATTTTCTTCAGTTAGCTTTTCTTAAATCTCCTTTTGCATTCGCCCAATTGAATTGAGATGTTTTGTTCACTGGATTTTTTTTTTTCACTTCACAAATTCTATTCTTCAGTGAATTGGTTTCTTTTTCAGATCTTATAAGGAGTTATACACTTTTTCCATTTTGTCAAATCTATTTTGTAAGGAGTTATATGATTTTTCTATTTCACTAAATCTATTTTAAGGCATTTTCTTCAGATAATTTCTGTTTCCTTTTCCAAACTCTCTTTCAAAATTCTCATTTCCTTTCCCCATTTTTCTTCTAACTCTCTTTTAAGATGCTTTTTTAATTCTTCACAATTCTTGTAAGATGGGGACCAACTCATATCATTCTCTGAGGCTTCATCTGGAGACTATTTGCCTTTAGTATCCTCAGGATTTGATGTATGTTTTCATCTCCATAAACACTATCTATGGTCAAAGTTCTTTTTGGGTTTTTTGTTCATTTTTTAAGGATTGAGGTCTGCTCTTAGGGCAAAGGGGAGATTATCCCAAACTTCTTCTACAGGGGCAGCAAGCTGCCCTGGGCTTGTAAAGCTGACTTCCTTCTGGAGCGAGGTGGGAGTGGCCAAGTCCTGCATTATTCTGATGTTCAGAGCTCATTATTTACCTTTTGAATTTGCACTGCATGTTTCACAGCTAATCTACTGATCCACTGGCTTCTAATTAGGACAGAGTAGCCAATACTACTATTTTTTGGCTAAGAGCCTCCTGTGAGATTCCCCATCATTCAGATGCCACATCACCCTGGGTGGTGCACTGCATCTGCACTCAGCAACCTCCCCCCTCCATCCCTCACTACCCCCTCCCCACCAGTATGCCCAATTGAAACAAATCTTTTTTGAAGTTCTTCCAAAATATTTTCTGCTGGAAAGTTGTTACACTTCAAATATTTGAGGTAGGAAGCTAAAGAAGTGATGGCAAGGTCTAGAGTTAAGGAAAAGTTAGGGAGGGTCCTAGTCAAGAACAAACATATATATTCATTATGTCTATGCCTATAGCTGCATGATAGGAATACAGAAACAGGGATATGTTAATACAGAATAATGAGGATACTTTCATCACAAAGTTTACTTGGGAGCAAAAGTGTGCAAAAGTATGCTCAAGGGCCCCTGCTCAGGGGAAGGAAAGATCTTTTTTCTTCAGGGTCCTTAATGATTTGGTGGATTGGGGAAACCTTGGTCATGCTGATAATATAACAGTTCGAAGATTGTGGGCTCCTTTTGTGTGGGGTAAAATTGATGATGGGAGCAGAATGGGCTCAGTTGGAATTCACATCATTTTCCACTGTGTGTGACACTTTTATAAATATTGATCATGTCTTAGGGCATTAAAAAAATTCACAAATAAATGTATGAAAACAGAACTACCATATGTATTCTTTGTTTATCACAATATAATTAAAATGTTGTTGAAGGGCCACTAAAAATATTAAAAAGCTGCTGGAAAATAAATAAGTTAATCCCAAATAATTATTGAGTCAAAGAACAAATCATAGAAATGAAAATGCCATCTAAAAAATGGCAATACATTCCCCCACTGATGAATGATCAAAAGATATGAACAGTTTTCCCATGAAGTAATCAAAGCTAATTATAGCCATATTTTTTAAAAAATATTCTAACTCCTATTTATTGGAGAAATATAAATTAAAATAATTCTGAGGTACTTTCTTATACTTATTAAATTGACTAATAGGCCAGAAAAAGTAAATAACAAATGTTGGAGGGAATCTGAGGAAAATAAGACATTCAGCACTCCTGCATCCCATCATTTGATGGCATATTCCACTTCACCATATCCCTATTGTCTTTTCATAAAATATAAAAGTTGTAGCTTGACTCTTAGAGCTTTTAAATTATTTTCAACTCAACAATATTGGTGGAATTATGAACGATTCAACTATTCTGTAAAGCAATTTGGAACTATGCCCAAAGGGCTATAAAATCATGCAAACCCTTTGACTTAATAATACCACTACTAGGCATATATCCCAAAAGAGGTTTGTTAATTTTTTTTTAATGAAAAACATTCATATGTACAAAAAATATTTAAAGTAACTCTTTTCTCGGAGCAAAGAATTGGAAATTGAGAGGATGCCTGTCAGTTGAGAAATTGCTGAATAAATTATAGTATGTGAATATAAGGGAATACTAGTCTATAAGAAATGATAAGCAGGCTGCTCTTAGAAAAACTTGGAAAGTCCTCCATGAGCTCATGTAAAGTTGCACATGTGAATTACTGCAGAATGATTATACTTATTTTTTCTTTTGTTATTGTGTCTTTGACCATAATTCGTGTTTTGTTTGTGTCATGATAATGTCTGTTTGTTATTCTGCTTATGTGATTGTTATCAATAAACTTATATTTTATATTTTAGACCAATTGATAGTGTTATTGGTCAGTTTTATTGCTTTTGATTAATTGCTGTGTACTATGGATATGGTATGTACTTTTGAAATGTACAAATGAAATGCACGTCCCCTATATAGTTAGGCATGTTGTCATCCCAGGTTATGCTTTGCTCAATGCAGTGTTCACTGTGCTATGTGCTATTATGGGGCATTTCTTTATTTTAGTTTTTAATCATTTAAAAAATTTGTTACATGGCACCCCAAGAAAATCACTCTCTTATTTTAAAAGAGCTTATGCTTGTGTTTTACCATATAGTTACAGGTTTTGGAATTCTCCCAGCTGATCTTTGCAAGAGACTACAAAGAGTTTCAAGTCATGCAATCACAATCCGAAAGCCCAATGTTACGGGATGCTCTCCTTATTGGTAGAAATCAATGTCCTGCCCTGAATAAGTGGTCAGGCAGAGTTAGGGAAAAGAAAGCAGGAAAAATAAAAGCCCCAGGCTTTCAAAGTCTCTATATCCTTTTCATTCTCTTTTGATTCTTGACTCTTCAGAGCTCTTTTCCATCTTATAAGGCTAAGAAGTTGCTTCAAGTGCCTCTAGTTTCTAGCTTTGAGAGAAAGTGGGTGATACTAATCCAACTTCAGACTTCTGAAGGTGGAATAAAACTCTGAAAAGAAGCCAACATAAAAGGAATAAGCAGTTTTTATCAGTTCCCTATAGCTAGCTTACTACTCCAGAAATCTGGGTCTCTTTCTCTTTTGGTTTAACTGACATACCTCATTCCCAATGAAAGATGTCATCACTCTAAATTGTCTAATTTAGATTCTCTAATGTCTACTTTGATATTTGTTTAGAGATCTACTTGGATAAACGGCTTTCTTTGCTACTTACTGTGTGTGTTCACTGTGATATTTGGGGGGCAGGAAGTCAAGTCTTGGTTAAGAAGCTTAGGTCTTTCTTTCCCCATTGACAGAAGTTTATCTTGAACCTGAAAATCATATCCTCTAGACCTTTATTTCATGAAGGAACAAATAGATATAACTGTAACCCAATACCCACATTCTGAGGGAAAGAAGAATACCCAGGAACCTTTCCTCAACTTCCTGCTTCCCTTTCTAGAAGAAAATAAAGTCTCCCTTAGAGAAGATTAAGCGGTTGTATGGGGTGGGGTGGAAGATTTTAGAAATGTCTGCCTTCTTTCTAACCACACAGCAAAATATGGATGTCTCATATGGAGGAAGGCTTTACTACACCATTTTTCTTTCAATATAGAATATCAGACAGAAAAGTTTTTTCTGTACTTTCTTACAAGCCTTCACAGGGAAAAGATCATTCATTGATACATAAAGGAAAGTATCTTTATGGGACATATGGGTTTCTGAATGGAAGCCATCTCCCACAATTACTTAATATACAGAAAATAAAGTCATACTAGATCAAGTATTGGCCTTGAAGGCAGTTAGCTTCTTTCTATTTTCCTGGTATGCATTACACTCAAAGTCAGAGGCAGGGTGAACTGCTTTTGTCTTTTGATTGGAGTCGAGAAAGAGAAAATACAATAATCCAGTGGTATTCTTTTTCTGCAATCATACTCTAATATATCTATAGATTGATTTGCTGCCTTCCCCAGATAGACTACAAGATTTTACTTTTGCTATTGTGTTTCTAGCATCCTAACATAATATCTGGTACATAGTAATAGTAAGTGCTTATTGGGTGACTGATTGCTTGATGATTGCAATCTTTCTCATTTTTTCAAGTAAGGTATGGTATTAGCATATATATGGGTAATCTCTGTTTCCTAAATATTTTGTCTTCCAAATAGTGGAGTCATTTGCTCTCTCAATTATCCCTCTTTCTAAGAAATTGCCTCCATGATGTCATGTTATCTGGATTCTGGATCCATAATGTTTGTCACCAATTTCTTTCACCTTGGCTTCAGGGTCATGACACTATTAAAACTTCCCTTTAAGAAAATTCCCAACTAATTGGAAAGAGAAGTTACCTATCTCCTATCCTTATCTCTAACTTTTTCCTTACTCAGACCTTTTTCTTCCCTATTATAACACCAATGCCCCAGATTCTTTTCTCTTTTAGGTGTTTTTACAATAATGAGTAAGAAAAGAAGTAACCTGGTACAATGGATAAAACACTAGATAGAAAGATCTGGTATCAAGTTCCTTCTTTGACACACTGACTATGTAACATTGGGTAAGTCACTTAACTTTATCATGAACTAGGCAATTTTCTAAACCTAAAAATTGAAGAAGAGATGAAGTAGAAGGAATTCCCTATTGATAAAAGGAATTCCCTATACCGGGAATTAGTTCCCTATGCTAATGAAATTATTCCTTTGCTCATATTAGAAAATTCACCACAGTTGTATGGAAAAATGCTTTTATTGAAACCAGCACATGACACCTGACTTAGTCCAGCTCTTGCAGTATACCTTGCAGAATATCTTTCCTACCTTCACTGTGGCATATTAAGTCAGGAAAGACATTAATTTCATCCATTCTCAGAATTAGATAACAATATAGCTGGATATATTCTACATAGATTGTAGACAGAAAAGCAATTTTAGAAATATTTTCCCCACACTACATATAAAAATAATTTTAACATTCAATTTTGAGTTCTAGATTCTATCCCTTCCTTCCTCCCCTTTTCCCTTCTTGAAACAGTAAGTAATCTGATAAATGCTATACATGTACAATCATTTAAACATATTTCTGTATTAGTCATTTTGTGGAAGAAAACTGGAGAAAGGGACAAAGAAAAAGAGAAGAAAAATAGAGAGAGAGAGAAAAATAGTTTGCTTTAAGCCATATTCAGATGCCATCAGTTCTTTCTATGGAGATGGATGACATTTTTCATCATGAGTCCTTTGCAATTGTTTGAATCATTGTCTTGTTGAGAATAGCTAAGTCATTCATAGTAGTTCATCATACAGTATTACTGTTATTGTGTACATTGTTGTCCTGGTTCCGCTCACTTCATTCTGCATCAGTTCATGCAAATTTTTCCAGGTTTATAAGCAATTATTGAGCAATTACTAGGTGCCATTCACTGAGCATAAAAGTATAAGCCAAAAAAAATGATCCTTGCCCTAAAGGAGCTTATTTTAAAAAGACAAAACTATAATACAGGAAATATGAGGGAATGGTACCCAGAGTCAGAATACCCAGAGATAGAAAAAGACATTGTTTGAGGATGAGGAAAGGAGTGTAAGCATCATACTGAAGAAATGATAAGAAGCTAGAATAAAAGGATACTTATCTATTTCCTCCCTTTTTTTCTACCTTGATCTAAGATGTTAAGTAAGATAGATCAGATAAAGAGATAGTGGGGAAAAAAAGACTATTTCATTCCACATCATTGCTAGGGTGGGCAATAAGGAAGGTCAATTTCACCAAAGAGTATCAGGTTAAAGAGTAATAAGGGAGTCCCATGCTCTGATAAAGCTATCCACAAAAGTAAGCTGAGTTTCATTAAAAAATAAAAAGAAACCTTTTTCAGGAGAAATTCTTATAAGTTAATGAGAAAGATAGGATTCCAGAGATTCCAACAAAGACAAGAGAACAGATTTCCATAGTGCATCTTGAAGCAAAAGGGCAAAATAGTGGGAGGATAGAAATCAAGAAAATAGGCCTCAGTATGGGACCTGAGTTTGAAACGGTGTTGTCCAAATGCACTGGAAGCAACTCATTTCTACTATGATCTTTTGGCACGGGAGGATCGCAGGCAATAACAAAGTATGCCATTTTAGAAGTGCCATGGTAGCGACAGTTGGGATATTTACCACTGGTCAATTCACAGTTGGTGACAGGAATGGTTGATGTACTTTTATGACAGTTGTTGTAGGCTGGATTCTTACAGGTGATACTGGTTGTGAAACAAATCTTGATGATATTCTCAAGCATGTAATTCAGAAATGTATTGAAGGGTTTACATTTATGGGTGTAGTTGTTGATTTGTCTCATTTCATTGTTGCAATATATATCATCATTGGAGACTTCGGTCTTGGGATACTGCACATGTTGTTTATTGAACCATTGAGCAGGAGTGAAACCAGAGGGAAGTGCTTCAGTGACCAGAAACATAGTCATCCAAAATCCCAGCAGCAACACTTGAACAGTCCCCATCAGCGTGACTATCTCTCCTATACAGGGTTAGTAAAGAGAAGAAAGAAAATGAGGAAGAAATAAGAAAAGTAACATGTCCTCCCAGCCTATTTGTTATGTGACTCTCAAAGTATTATATCATTGCCTTCTAAAATCCCTGTGTCTCCATCCAGTCACTTGATCATCAATTTGACTACTCTGTGTGCAATCATATGTGTGTATCATCTGAGACAATATAGAAAGAATTAATAGGAGAAAGACTACAAAATTATAGAGAAATTATTCCAAGGTAGAAAAAGGACATCGCTTAAAATGAGACCATAGACCCCAATAATTTAAATTCCAGAGGTATTTAAAAGTGAGACCCTTTCTGTCTACTGATGTCAAAGGTCTTATATTAAGTTAGGACCTTTTTTGTTGGTATAAATTGGAATAGTTGACTGCAGAAGCTTTTTCCAACTCTAAAATTCATTAATTACCTGATATCTCCAAACATAAAAATGGACACAAAAGTTTGTTTCTACTATGTCTTAAAAATAAAATACCACCTGTAGTTTCACCCATGAACTATCATTTTCTATGAACTTTTGTGCTTGATTTTTTGAATCCAACAGTTGGCTTCATATTTCTCTCCATATTCCCTCCATATTCTTCTTCATATTCCTTGCACTTATTTTCCAATGTGCCAAGATCTCCTTGGATGATAATTATTTTAATCAATATAATTCATGGTCCCTTCTAGGATTGGTAATCTACTATTTCAAATTTAATAAGCATATCACTGCTGTTCATCTTTACCTCACTTGCTGCTTTCCCTGACTTTCTTCAAGGTTTGTTTCAAACCCCATCGGCTCAAGAGGCCTTTCCCAGGCATCTTCTTCTCATCCCCAATATGCCACTGCTAGTATTCTCCCTCTGAGATTGCCTTCCATTCATGGTGGAATGTACATGCTTGTTTTCATATTGACTCTCTCATTGAACATTAAGTTCTTTAAGGATAAGAATCCTGTTTGCATGCCTTTCTATTCTCAGTGCTTTGCACACTTTCATACAATAAGAACGTAATGCTTGTTGATTGAGTGATACAATCCATCCTTTATTTTTAACAAAACATTAAAAATTAATTATGATGTAACAATTAAATTTTCTAAAAATGAACATAGTAGTTCATTATATCAGCTCACTCTTAGTAGACTTATAGTAGTCATCATAAATGTTGTAATTGCATTTGTAGATTCATTAGTTGAACAAATCTGTAACCATCCCATTCTATTTTATATGGACCACTCAAACTCCTTATAATTGGCCTCCAACCTCTAAATCTGGACCAATTTCACATTTACCATCTTCAAATATTCTATGTTCCTGCCAAACTAGCCCATTTGCTATTCTTCTGGATTCCCTGTTATCTCCCATCCTTATGAATTTGTACAGACTGTCTCACATGCCTATAGCATGCTTCCTTCTCACTTTTACTTCTTAGAGCACTTTGCTGGGACACTAGATAGAATATTGGACTTTGTCACACAGACTTAAATTAAAATCTTACCTCAGATGCTTACCAGCTCTGTGACCCTGGTAACAGTTGGATACTGTTATCAAGCACCATTTTAATATGTACTAGTATCTTTTAAGACTCATGAACTAAGAGTAAAGGCACTTTTTTAAAAAACATACACTTATGATATTAATTAGGTATATGACATGAGATGAGCATCTTAACCTAAGTTTTCCTATCCTCATTTTGAAATGATAGTTAATTTTGCCCTAACTCCTTTCTAGATGAGAAAATAAACTAAAAGTTTACACACACTTTTAAAAGGAAAGGTACTGCTGAAACACAAGGTATTTATAGTCATGATTGTACAATTTCATGCCATTTTAGTCCCATTACTTGTATATCATATCCACATTTAAATCCTCAAATATAGAACTCTTCAAATTCTAGAAAAGGAAATTCTACAAGCTCCCTCAATTACCCATTCTTACATATCATTTTCTTATTCTTGATAATTTTTTCTTGTGTTTAAACCTGATTCTCACTCATCCTACTCCCACTGATAGTTTTTTTATAACAAATTTTATTTTTTTTGAAAGTCCACTAAAGAGCCAAGAGGAAGGATTGGGGCAGCCACTCAACTGAAATCTCCCCCTGTTTTCTTCCAAAAAAAAATTAAAATAGTGCTTCAAATCAAATTTTGGCAATTTTCTGGCATAAGAAAATTAAGAGAGCAGTAGAAGTCTATAATATTGGAGTAGAAGTCTATCTAGAGTCAACACATGCTGTGCTGACCACAGAAGCATCAACAGTTTGGGGAGCTCTCAGCTCAGAGATGGTAAGAGGTTTGGAAAATTATTAAAAAGAAATTACAGCAGACTATTTGCTGGTATTGGGTGTAGCTGGTGCTGATTGGCAATTCTATTCACTATACACATACAGTTCTGGGTAGCAGTTGCAGAGAGGAGAGGAACTCTGGTAGTCACAAGGTAGTAAGAATCCTCCCACTTTCAAAACAAAGAGAACTGCTAGTGCAGCAACAAGGCACCAAGGGCCCTTCCTTGATAAAGACTGGAGTATGAAACAGGAGAGTAGTGATCATGCTTCTCTCAAGATAACATTCTGGAAGCACCAAAACCTTGCAGACTCTCAGGACTAGTTTTGAAAGCAGCAGTACAAAAAAAGCTTTAAGCTTCCCCAATCCGAGGTGAGTAGAACTCAATTTTAATATAAAGTTCAAAGTCAAGAAATATGTTAAGAAAATAATCAAATAACAAAAGAAAAATTTTAATATAACAGAGCCAGGGAAGACCAAGACATAAACTCAGAAGACAACAATGGGAAAACAAAAATAGAAAACAAAACAAAACAAAAAAACCTCAAATAAATATGCTAACTGAACCCAAACCCAACAAGACTTTTTGAAAGAACTAAAAAGGTGAGTAATAGAGGAAAAAATGAGAAAACATAGGAGAATGATGCAAGTAAATTATGAAAAGAGAATTAACAGCTTAAAGAACACATAAAATGCAAATGGAAAAAATGTAAAAGAATTTGTTGAAGAAAAGTAGAATAGGGCAAGTGGAACTAATGACTCTATGAGACATCAAGAAACAATTTTTTTTAAAAGTCAAAAGAATGAAAAAATAAGAAGAAAATCGCGAAATATATCAACAGAAAAATAACTGACCTAGAAAAATAGCTCAAGAACAGATAAGAAAAGAATTATTGGACTATCTGAAAGCCATAATTTAAAAAAAAAAAAAAAAAAAAAAAAAAAAAAAAAGAGCCTGGACATCATATTTTAAGAAATTGTCAAAGAAAACTGCTTTGGTATATTAGATCCAGAGAGCAAAGTAGAAATTGAAATAATCCACTGATAACCTCCTGAAAGAGATCCCCAAATGAATATTCCTAGGAATATTATAGCCAAATTCCAATGTCGAGGAAAAAATATTGCAAGCAGCCAGAAAGAAACAATACAAATGTGTGGAGTCAGAATCAGATAAGATAGTGGTTTCCATGTTAAAGAAGTGATACCACAGTTCTCTTTTATTGTCCTTACTCAGTTTCTTTAATTATCCTGATTCAGTTTCCCTAATTGTTCTGCTTCAGTTTATAATTGTTCTGCTCAGTCCTGCAAAACCACCCCTCCCTCTTTATCAGCATATTTGATAAGGATAAAAGATCTTATGTTTTAGAATATCAGAATGCCTCTCCCTATTCCAGACTTCCTGGCAACTTCTTGAAATCTAAATTATACTAAATAAATATGCCAAATTTTGCTCAACAGAGCATTAAAAGAGGGTGCTTGAGCACATCTGACAGAAACCATACCCCAAACCTCTCCAAGATGATAGATCCTGCTGGAAATTATGATTTGCTAGTATATTCTTTTTTTAAATAATATTTTATTTTTCCAAGGATATGCTAACATAATTGCAATATTTACCTTTGCAAAACTTTATATTCCAAATTTTTCTTCCTCTCTTCCTCCCTCCTTCCATCTCCCCAATTCAGCAAGCAATATAGAACCTCTATTTATCATAATGATGTATCATCATGGAATTTGAAGGAAAAAGACATTAAGCAACAGCAAAGTAACAGGAGCAAAATAATCTAGAACCACCTGTGTTATAGTGTTTTGGTAATAAGTGTGTCCTATAATTCTCACAGCTAGCTATGGAACAATAATAACAGCACAGTCCTGGAAATAGACTATATCTACTTTCCTTGGAACAGGTAGCTAATTGCAAAGAGACTGACTACCAGGAAGTTGGCAGAGGTGATTAGTTCTTTAGCAGTGACAAGTCAAGAAGGAAAGAAAAAAGACAAAATCCCCATCATTCTTGTGAAACCCACTTCTCCCTCTACAGTCAAGTTGGCAGGATGGTTGAGAAAGATAATGGTTATTAAGAATTACAGAGTTCAGATAATGTATAAAATTCAGTTAAAATATTAGTTCTGTAAATATGAGATAATTTTCTAAGTAGTGAGTATTTTCTTCCTACCTTTTTCCTTGTGATAGAAAGACTACTTTACACAAGAGCCAAAAATGAAATCATTTCTCAAAAATATGAAAATGGGATAGAATTGAAGCCCTGGGAGTTAGGTTTCTCTATAAGGAAGAACAGCAACCCCAAATCTAGGGTGAAGGTAACAGATCCTGTCTAGCAACTTGTCTAGCAATTTATCCATTGCTATCTATTGTGGAAAATGAAACCAAGAAAAAAGAAAGTTGCTGCAAAAGAAAAGATGATGAAGATGGTGGAATAAACAAGATCCCTGAATATCTTTCAGAATCTAACAGCTCAAATAATCCACAAATATAACAAAATTAGAGAGAATAAAATATTAACACATAGAAAGAAGACAATGGGAAACAACTCCATGATAATGTTAGTTTTCTAAACTGAAGTAATAATGTAGGAAGGATTCAAAACTCATTACCACTACCCTCCTCTTTCCTGCCTCATATTCACATCCTGAAAAACCATGCCAAGACTATTTTTGTAGGGTAAATAAAATTCCTAACATTCCCCTCTCCCATTCCTTTCCCCCAGGAACAACATACTCACCTAACTCGTGAGACCCAGCAACAGATCCAATCCTTGTGTAGGAAAGGTTTGAATTTAAAATTCAACCTTAGTTGGTTGAGTGGAGTTTTTAATATGGCCAAAAAAGAAGCCAATCAAATGTTCTCCATTGCTAAAGTGAACTTTGAAATTCTCTGAGTTTGGTGGTTAGGACAGGAAAAAAAGTCAGAGAAGTTGTGGTTAGAAGGGAAACAGAAAATGCAATCACTAGTTTCGGTAACACTTTAACAGAAAGTCAACAGGGAGTTGGCAATAAGTCATAAGAACAAGAACAAGAACAAGAAGAACAAGAAAAAGAAGAAAGAAAGAGAAAAAAAAGAAGAAGAAAACAGAGAGAGAGATAGACAGAGAGGGAGAGAGAAGAAAAAGAAGAAGAAGAAAAAGAAGAAGAAGAAGAAGAACAAAAGGAAGAAGAGGAAGAGGGAAGAAGGAGAAGAAGAAGAACAAGAACAAGAAGAACAAGAAGAAGAAGAAAAGAAAGAAGAAGAAAACGAAGAGGATGAGGAGGAGGAGGAGGAAGGGAGGGAGAGAAGGAAAGAGGGAGGAAAGGAGAAAAAAAGAGAGGGAGTAGGGAGGTATAAAGGAAGCCTATGTAATCTAAAATAAAATGGATAAGCAAAACTAAGGTCAGGGATCATATACAGATTTAACAGAGGAAGGAAAAAATAAATACAAAAATACTTAAAATACTTAAAACATTCTAGGTTTTAAAGGGTTTTAAAAGCCAAACTGGATCTTTTATTATTGTCATTATTCAGTCCTGGAGATGATAGGGAACTACTTGTATTTAATAAGTGTTGCGATGGTCCGGTCTAGCTCCTCTGAAAGGCTCAGAATAAGTCTTTAAATGTGAAGGTCTGGACTAGCTCCTCTGAAGGGCTCAGAATAAGTCCTTGTCAGGATAAGCATAAGTCCTTGCCCCACATTGTGGACGCCAATATGTAATGTTCTTGAATTGTGAGGGTCTGTCTGCTCAATTATAATCCTTCTTTGGGAGGAGATCTGTAACATCTTTTCCTCTGTGCACAGGTTTCTTGGGAGCTCTGAATCTCCTCCAGCTCTTGTCTTTTCTCAAATCAGACTGGTCTCCTTTCAGCCTGCCTGGCGTCAAAACTCTATCCCAGAGTCGATTCTCTCAGACCCAATGCTGCCCTTCTTTTATCCTCCCAGAGAATAGGCAGGTGAGAACTCAATGGGGCATGGGGAAATACTTCTACCAATGAACTTGCTCCTCTTAGAATTTCTAAGGTGTAAACTCCCTTTAAAGGCCTGAACCAAAGGTCTCAAGCCAGAGAACTGTCAAGTCAACCTGAGTTCTTACCTTGTCACTGTCCAGACAACCTGAGTTCTCACCTGGTAATCCTAACAAAGTGTGAGGTGGAGGGGGATGAGAAATTCAGACCTTTACGTGGGAAAATCATTCTGGTAGCTGAATAGAAAGTGGACTGGAATGGAGAGAATCTTGAGAAAAGGAACTCAACCAGAAGATTTTTTTTCATCATATAGTTGTAAAGTAATGAAAGCCTATAAGAAGGTGGTAGTTGTGTTAGAAAAGAGGTAATATAGATAAGAGATGCTATAGGGATATAATTGACAAAAAATAGCCATAAATTGGATATGGGAGAGAGATAGGGAGAGAAAGGGGAAATGAGAAAGAGAGAAAGGAAGAGAGACTGAAAGACAGAGGAAGTTGAGAGGGATACTTGGTTTCAAATCTGGGAAATGGGGAGGATAGTGATATCCTTGATAATATTAGGGAAGTTCATAAAAAGGGAGTGTTGGGGGAGGACTATAATGAGCTCTGTTTTGAACATGCTGTTAAGATATCTGTGGGACATCCAGTTTGAGGTGTCTAATAGGCAGTTATAAATGTGAGACTAGAAGTTAAGAGAGAGGTTGCATTGACCTGAAAATCACCTGCACTGAAATAACAATTGAATCCATGGGATTAATACAACTTCTCTGTTTTTTGCTATGCCAAACACCAGGCCCAGAGAATTTCAAAATTCACTTTAGTTTGGAAAATGGGAATGCTTCATTGGCTTCTTTTTGGTCATATTAAAGACTTCATTTGAACCACTGAAGCTGGACTTTAAATTCATCACTTTCCTACTCAAGAATTGGATCTGTTGCTGAGTCTCCCATTTAGCCATTCACCTTCCTCAATGGGTTTTAGGTGAGTGTGTTACTTCTGAGGGGAGCGGATCAACAGTTAGAATAGCTAAATGCCATGGTGGAAAATGATGGAAACCATATAAATCCTCCAAAAGGAGATCACTCACCAAGATATTACATAAGAAGAAAAGAAAATGGCCCAAGACAGAACCCAGGGAGCCACCTACAGTAAGCAAATATGACCTGAATGGAGATCAACCAAATGGGACTGAAAAGAAAAAGTTAGACAAGTATAAGAGAGAAGTGTTATAGAACTATAAAAAAGAAAACAACTATTAAGAAGGTGGTGGCCCGCTGTCTTGAAAACTAAAAAATGGTGAAGAAAGATAAGGATAGAGAATAGACTTAATTGTTTTATCAACCAAATCAATACTGAAGAGGAAGGAAGGAGGGAGTTAAATAAGCATTTATATAACAATTACTACATGCCTCTCATTTGATTGTTGCAAAGATTTTTTCCAATTAGCTGTTTTTTTCTAATTCTAATTATATGGATTTTGTTTTCATAAAAACTTTTAATTTTATATAATCAGAGAAAGTATAAATATAAGATGACTAGCAACTTTGCAAATATTTTTATGTCTAAACAAACTTTTAATATTAGTTTCCCAATTGACTATACTGCTAGTGATAAGTTATTATTGAATTCTGTCCTAATCATTGTATTATTGCAATCTATGATTCTTTTAAGCTTAGCATTCCTTTTTTCATGAGAAAAAAATTGTCATATCCTATTTATACAAATCCATTGAATATCTTTTAAATCCCCCTCTATTTGAGGAACATCTTATACCACCAAGCCACAACTATTACTATAGTTTGCAACTTTCTTCCAGAAGCTGGGATTGAGGCAATATGATAATGAATAGGAAAATGAGAAATCTACTTTCCATCTAAGTCAAGCTTCTCCAAAGCCGAACTTGATTTAATGCAAAGGCTAGGTAAATGACAAAGAGTGATAACAAGTCAGTCACTCTATCTATGGGCCCTGGGTAATGGATGCCTCTACCTTCTATGACACATAGAAATGGGGAGCTATAGTCCAGAGAAATGAAGTTACTCCTCCATAGTCAGTTACTGGATCCAGGACTAGAAACTGTCTATTGGTGATTATTTCAGTGTCCTCTCCATGTTCCATAAACTCTATCATGCTGCCTCCTTCTCATGTGAGGCACAAAGATTTTCCATAGAAATATTCATTGAATTGTATGTTTGTATAACAGCCTATGAAGTTATTTTTAAACTTCCAAATATGTGATTCTTTTATTTCAGCTAAATACATACTTTCATCTTACTTCTTTTTTTTATTTTTTTTTTATTATAGCTTTATATTTACAAGACATATGCATGGGTAATTTTTCAGAATTGACAATTGCAAAACTTTTTGTTCCAACTTTTCCCTTCCTTCCCCCCACCCCTTCCTCCAGATAGCAGGTTGACCAATACATGTTAAATGTTAAAGTATAAGCTAAATACAATATATGTGTACATGTCCAAACAGTAATTTTGCTGTACAGAATGAATCAGACTTTGAAATTTACTTTCTCTTCTTCTCTGATAATTGTTTGACTTTTAACCAGGTGTATTAGTGTATATGACTCATATATAGTAGAATCACTCTTATGGTTTACTCAAAGATATATCTGACTGCCAAGAAATGTTTATTATTAATTCATTTTTTCTAAATATAGTGACAAAGGCACATATTGCTTATGAAAGGATCATTAATTATTCTTTTAGCAAAAAAAAAAAAAAGAAAAGAAAACTTTAACCTTTCTATAGATTTTTGAAAGAATATATAGTTTCATTATTATTCTCATTCTACATATGAAGAAACTAAAAAATTAAACTAGAACACTTTCTCAGTACCTACTACCACCTTTTCTTTTTAATTTAGTCTTCTGAATTCAATCAAATATCTCAACTTAATTTCTTCACAGTTTTTCTTTTGTGCATATGAAACTGTTGGTCTATACTCACCAAAATCATTATCTCTCTCTTAATTACATGAAACATGGTTAGTACTTTTACTTCAATAGACTTCCTCAAGACAACAAATACATATATTTTTGTATGTTTTTATTTTATTTTAATTTATTATATATTACATTTATTTGTCTTCAATAGTACTTTGTTTTCCAAATACATATAGGTTTCAATAGTTTTTGTAATTCTTTGTGCTCCAAATCTTTCTCCTTTTTTCCCTCCTCCCCAAGACAGCAAGTAATCTGATATAGGTTAAATATGTGCAGAATACATGTGATATTCTTCTCTAAAATATAATCTTCTCTGGGAGCAGGTTTCTTGGGGGCTTCTAGAGGCAGCCTTAGTTTCAGTTCAAAATAATAATCACCTCAAATGCAGCCAGGAGGTAAAGTCCAAATCTTTTGTTATCTCCATCAAAATCTTATCTCCTTCACTTGGGGCTTGGCTAGTTTTCTGGAGGCCTTCCGGATCTTACTGTTAGTCCTTTGCTTCTGCCAGCTTCTGTCTTTAGCTCCCTCTGAATGTCTCTGAATCCAAAGGTTTGTACTTCAGCCTCCAGCCAGCACAAAACTGGAAAATGGAATGAATCTGTCTCTGCCTCTGAGAGTGTGCTTCTGTGTCTGGCCCTGAGAGCTTCTTCCTTATATGCTGTACACTGAGTATATATCAATCATTATATATCTAGGAAACCATTATTTGTAGTAGGATTAAATCAATGCTAAACTAGATTTAACTATTGTCTTCTCAATTCCACTCAGTACCTTGTTTCAAGTACTGACCCATAACATCTCCTTGTAGGGTCAGATCAATCATACTGAACCATGCTAAATTAGATAATTATTGTCTCTATCATTTCCACAGTCTTAGTATCTTGTAAGACTCCTAACAAATACACGTATTTTAGAATCCAGTCCAGGACTGCTAATTGGTGCTATAGATAGAACAACTGACCCTTGAGTCAGGAGGACCTGATTTCAAATCTGATCTCAGACCCTTACAAGCTGTGTAATGCTGGGCATGTCATTTAACCTGATTTCCTAAAAATAAAAATAACAACAACAACAAAACAGAATCAAATCCCAATTTACCACATAAAAACTTAAGGAGAGCACAAAGTCTTAGAGGAACACAACATGGACAAACTTCTCAAGTTCCATCCACTGAAACCTTGGTAAAGAGACTAGTGTATAGAAGAATCTAGAAAAGGGTCTACTGACTTCCTACGACCAGGCTAACCCTAATATTTCTTTACCGCCAGGGTGGTCCATTGTAGAAAAGTTGAATCCAAACATTTCTGATTTCCTCAGAGATGTAAAAATTGAAAACAAATATAGAAAAAGTTTCTGCCACAATATTGAAAAATTGTTAAAGCTAAAAAAAAAAAAAAAAAAAAAAGTAACAACTTGATAAATGCTTTAATGTTACATTTTGAAGGCAAAAAAAAGCTTGGTTCTCTGTTCCTGCTGTTTCCCAGCAGATTGAAAATAGATTATTTTGCTGTCAAGGGAGAAATGTATAAATTGGAATAGCAATGAATAGAACCCTGCTTAAACTGTTAAGAAAAAGAAAAGAAGAAAAGAAAAAGAAAACCCATAAGTCAAGCAAACAAGAGAAACTAGGATGCCAATAAAGAAAGAGAACACAAGAAAATATTCTCAAGTGGTACAGGAAATGCCTCATCAGAACGGAGGAAAATTTGAAGCAGATGACCTTCAGAAACAGTGCTTAAAATTGTCATGCTTTGCTGACCCAGGGTAAACAGGGGGAAGGTTATTAAATCTGCTTCCATACTTTTTCTTATACCTTCCCATTTCTCCACCTTGAGGAAATTGAGACTCTTTGCTTGTATTTAATAAATTCACATTTGACACCACCAAATTTTCCTTTAAACGATTGCTTTAATTTCTAATACTTAAAAATATAATTCATATTATATTAGCCTACATAACAAGAGCTGTTGTTGTACTTTAGATGAAGTCCTTAAGTATTTAGATGAAAGGAAGAGAGTAATGGGGAAGACTCTTCTTTCTGAAGATGAGGGGCATCTTACCTATTTGAAATGGACTTAGGGTTCAGAGACATCAGGGTGAGGTAGGGGACTTAGATAATTAAAGGTTGGCAAGGAATTTTAAAAATACATGCACATACCAAGAAACCCTCAATTTGAAATAGTGAGCTAATAATAATCACAAAAATTTTCCTTTCCATTTTTGTCATCACAGTTGACATTTGGAAGATCTGGTATAAAAGTAAAACATAACCATAAGAGGAGAATGGGAGTGAGTTCCTTGGGGAAAAAATATACATCTTTAAAGAGGAATGACCAGCTAAGAAAATTATTCATAACAAGGGCAGATTATTCAGTCTTCTGGACATGTTCAAATATGTCATGTGACTTAGATCATTATTGACAGTTCATTCTGTCTTGCTTACCAGCCCTACCTAGATATTAGGTATATGTGTGGGTATATGTGCATATGTATATTTTTGTGTACATATGCAAGAATCAAGGAACTGATACTGAGCCACCATTAGATGTGGAAACTTTTCTTTAGAAGTGGTGGTAATATGCACTGAACCATTGACATACTACATCATCTTCTGACTGCATTTATAAATAATTTCAGTATGATCTCCTTAACTGAATATTATATTCCCCTAGTCCTTAACAATTAAATATTTATCATTCTTCCATTTAGCTGCAACTTCTTTGTCTTATGATTTCATTTATATATTTATATAGTGATAAATATCTGCATAACAATGTGGTTTAATTCTTCTAAAAATGTTCATCCTTGGACAAAAATCACCATCCCTTTTTACATATGAAGAAACTGAGACAAAAGTGATTAAGCAACTTTCTCATGAACACATTAATAGAGAAACTAGGGACCAGGATTCAGTTTCAAATATTCAAACTCCAAATTCCATGCTCTTACCATTATATGATGATTAAAGTTTCAAAAAAGGTACCACCTCAAAATCCTTAAACTCAAGTTGATTATACTTTGATGGTATTCCTAACTTCAGGACATTATATTTTGGTTCTAGGCTGATTACAGAAAAATTCTATTTCAAATAGCAAGAATATTGTTTAGACATGAGTATTAACTATGTTCTTTCTACAAACAGGTTTCTGGTATTTAATATTTAATGTATGTATAATTATACTAAGCTGAGTTATGCTGGTAAAGACAGTAGATTTTCAATCTTATATAGAATAATTTGTTTTACTCTATTCTGCAGTCACAAAGGATACCTTTACATAAACAGTGACAAAGCACAAATTGAGAAAACGTCTCAGGAAATTTATCTATGCTAGTGAAAAAACCTTTAAACTTCATTTGTAACTTCTTACATAGACCTATAAAAAGGAAATGATGGAGAATTTGTCTTTAACCTTAGATATTAGCATTTTGCCCAATGCCTAGCACTTAATAAATATGGATTAATTGATTGATTGATTGATATATAATCTCTCTATCTGTGATGCAAGTAAACAGAAATGTAAGTTTTGGCTCCTAAATCTCTCCTTTACCAAGCTGTTGACTATGATCTTTCTTGTATCACTCTAATTTCTTTCCCCCAATTTTTCCTCTAACTCTCTTCTTTGATTTTTAAAATCTTTTTGATCTCTTCCAAGAATTCTTTCTTTGGGTCTGAGATAATTTTACAGTTTTTTTTGTCTGAGGTTTTGGATGTAACTGTCTTGACTTTGTTATCTTCTGAGTTTGTATTTTGATCTTTTCTGTCACCATAATAACTTTCTATGGTCAAATCCTTTTTTATCATTTGTTCATTTTTCCAGCCTATTTTGTTTTACTTTTAAGTTTATATTAAAATTAGATTCTACTTCCAAGGGGGGGATATTATAAACCAAAAAGCTACTGTTAAAGAAAATATATCTGATATATAAGTAAAACATGTAGAGTGAAGGTGAGAGGATAGACCTGCTAAGTTCCAATTGATGACATTAAAAAATCTGGAATTGTGATGAAGATTCCAAAAAAAATCAATTAAAATTAGAAGGCACTAAGGGGGGTAAAAAATTTATGTGGTGCTCAAAGATACCTTCAGCAATTAAAATGTTTATTTATTCAAATTTAAAATATGTTTTATGGCAAAGAAACTAAACTTGCAAAAGAAAAGTTAACAGATATGGAAAGAATTAGCTAGAAAAGTACTAAGGATAGGAGATTTTAATATCCCATTAATTAATATTTAAAGAAGCTAAAATATGAATGATAAAGAAGATATAGTATTGAACAGAGTATTGACAAAACTTTATTTTATAGATGCATAAAGAAAACTAAATGGGAAAAGAAGAATTTTTTTTCAAATATAGCAGAACATGCTAAAAATGTATTTTACTATACTACAGAAAGAAATTCCACATAAATTCTAGAGGGCAAAAATAAACATTACATGGACAAATCATAACACAATAGAATAGTGCTGAGCTGGGGAAAAATATGAGCAAAAATTCTGGAATCAGAGAATGTAAGTTCAAATCTTAACTACTTTCTTCCTATGTGACTGACTGTCGGGAGCCAAGGGCTTCGGCCCAGGTGTCTCTCCCCCCTAAGTGGGCCTTACCCTTAGACAAATTGTTCCGAGAATCAGGCCGACCACAAAAATTAAATGAGCTCTCAGGAATTCAAGTGGCCTGGCTTATTCAAATGACCACCAACAAAGAATCTGTATACTGAAAGGCACAAATTTCTACACTTTATCTAGTTGCTATGCAAATGTCCATTAGATCTGATGATTAATGTTAAAGATATTTCCCCATTTTTTTCAAGTTAAAAGGTGCTGTTACCATCTGTGCAAATCTAAACTTAAACTTTTTTTGAAACCTCTCATCTCTGTAATATTAATACTGAACTATTTCTTCTACTTCAAATAAACAAGTTATATTAATTTTAAAAATCAAAGTGGGAATTCCTTGTGCTCTTCAAAGGAATGACAAATTCTACGGAACCTAATGAAATGGTCTGTTTAATTACAATGTTTAAAACCATGATTAAAATTCAAGTACAATAAAAGGTAAGCAAGCTATATTCTTACAGCAATTTGCTATAAAATCGAAAAGTTTGATTTAAAAGGAACACTTGAAGTAGCAATATGTAAGAGCACAATTTGGTAAGTCATTTTGTTTGACTGGCTTTCAAAAAACTTCACAGGTAATTAAAAAAAAATCCCTCATTTGCCAAGCATGCCATAATTAATATGTAAGACACAGGTGCAAATACAAATGGTTATTAACCTGCTTCAATATAACTGAAAAGTTACTCTGAAAGCAGTGGTTATATCACAAAATGTAGTATAGTGACAAGCCAGTTTATAATGCTGCTAATGTGAACAAAAAAGATATCTGTCTACCATAGAGGACCCCAAGACACAAAAGAGAATAAGTATATTGTAACATGGGTTCTAGTAGTAAAACTGCTAAGAAGCTAAAAGGTTTCATTTGTTCAATTGTATGCAGCATTGCTAAACTTTTTCAGGTAGGTGATTGATTTTTTTTTGGGGGGGTAAACAAACCTATTTGGCAGCTTTACTACCTGACAATTAAAAAAAAAAAGTTAGGATTAACTAGTCTGGTTCCCCCATCCCACCCCAGCATATAAATGACCTCCAAAAAAATTGCATGTGCTTTTAGCATAGTGGTAATTAAAAACAAACTTTTTTCTAAAAAAGACTTAGATTACATCCTAAATTAAGACAAATTAAAATAAAAATCATACTCAATATCTTTACATCAAAACAGCACTTAATTATTATTAATGTGACTGGAAACCAACTTTATAATGAGGTTTACAACATATAAGCAAAGACAAGAGGGGCAGTAATTTGATTAGGCTCTCTGGTGAATAGGCAGTTTTAGAGATCTAAGCGGTGTTTAAAAAAAAAAAAAAAAAAAAAAAAAACATATAATGGCTCATCACAGTTTTCTTCCTTGCAATATACTTTAAGGTTTTCATGTAAGCTACTACTGCAAACATATTGAGAGGCAAGTAAATGTCAATGGTTCCCTGAAAAGAAATGGAGCTAATGGCCCAATCATCATCATTCTTAACAAGCCATTGTATTTGGGAAGTTATGTAGGGGGAAACTATATGGTCAGGGTCTCTACCAAAGAGCTTCAAGGCAGCCCCTCGACAGAGGGGCTGGAGGATAGCAACCAGGTGAGGATATGTGGGTAGAATTTTGGAGGGGGATGCGGGTTAATGGATCCAAAACAGTGGCTTTTGTTGCCAGAGCAAGCCTGTGGGGGCAAAGGGAGTAGGAAATATAAGGAGCCAAAAAGGTTGATTGGAGGCATAATATCCTATGTGCTGTTCGTGGATGGCGAGTTCTACTGTAATCAGGGATTTTTGCGCCTCAGTGGTGAGTGAACACGGGGAAGAGGGATTGGGGTCTCCTCTCAAGATATCAAAGAGAGGTTATAATTCCCCTGTTGTGAGTTTTAAGTAGGGTCTGAGCCAATTGATATCTCCGAGGAGTTTCTGAAAATCATTAAGGGTGTGCAGGCGGTCTGTCCGCAATTGGAGTTTTTGGGAAAGGACTTTGTTAGAGAGTAACTCGAAACCTAAGAACAACTGAGGAGGTTGGATTTTAATCTTTTCAGGAGAGATTAAGAGACCCTGGGCCTGGAGGGCAAAGACAAGCAGTTGGCAAATTTGAAAGAGATGTGGCTTGTGGATCAATAGTCTGAGCCCCATATTTTTGACAGAGGGTTGGGCTATTAGCCATACCCCCAGGTAAGACCCTCCATTGAAAGCCAGGGGAGGGGCCCACACAATTAACTATGGGAAGGCTAAAAGCAAAGCGTTTGCAATCATCAGGGTGAAGAGGGATGGAGAAAAAAACAATCTTTTGGGTCAATGACAATTTTTAAAAATCCCCTAGGGATAGCCGCGGGATTGTGGCAGAAATTGTAGAGGAGTTAGCAACATCTCCAGCTTCATTAATGATTAGCCAAGTGTGATTGAAAACCTGATAAGTCCCGGAGAAAGTCCAGGCAGAGTTCCAGCAGAGGTAAAAAGGCCAATTTCAGGTTTTTTGATTTGCTAAGGGAGCCCTTTTTGTAAGGCAGCAAAGGGGGAATGGCCGGTGGGCTTGAAGCCGGGAGGAGGATGGTCTTTTTAAGCGAATTTCGCAAGGAAGAAAGTTCAGTGGAAAGCTAAAAAGAAAGAATCTAACTAAATCTTTTTTCTTTACTTTAACCCCTCTTTCTCTGAGGGATGCTTTAAGGTCCTTTATAAAAACCTGCTCTTTAGATAACTTATACTAAATCTTTTTTCTTTACTCTAACTCCTCTTTCTCTGAGGGATGCTTTAAGGTCCTTTATAAAAACCTGCACTTTAAATAACTTATGGCTCATTTCTATGAGACGGACGATTCAAAACTTACCAAGGACTGGAACTCTCATGAGCGGTGAAAGCGGTCCTTCTTCTAATGGGGGTTGCGAAGACTTCTCTGGGAGGGGTCCGTCTGGCAAGGGTCCGTACCTCGAGCCCCACGTTGGGCACCACCTGTCCTGGTCCAGTGGGACTCAGTTATTTGGGGAGTCGAGGGGGACCCAGCCTGAAAGAGAAACGGGCGAGAAAGAAGAGCGAGACCAAGCAGAGTCTTGTCAAGGTCTCAGTTTATTGCTCTAGGGGTACAGCCTATATAGCAAAAAGCATGAGAAAGAGAAGTAGGGTTGGGCCTGGGAAAGGAACATGGGAATGGCTGGTTCAATGAACAGGAACATTTTGCAGTTAGGATACACAATGTTGGAACATACACAATGTTGGAACATTCTATGGTCGGCCTGATTCTCAGAACAATTTGTCTAAGGGTAAGGCCCACTTAGGGGGGAGAGACACCAGGGCAGGCCCATTTAGGGGGGAGAGACACCTGGGCAGGCCCACTTAGAGGAGAGAGACACCTGGGCCGAAGCCCTTGGCTCCCGACAACTGACTTTTATTTCTCTTGGCCTCAGTTTCTACATTTCTAAATTAATGCAATTGAACTCTCTAAGGTCACAATCAGAACTAAATTCTATATTCAAAAGTACAATGCACTTCCTTATCAGGTAGTAAGTACCCATTACTGGAGATCATCAAATAAAGACTATATGAAAACTTAACCTAGGTAGTTTAGAGGGGATTTTTATCCTAGGTAGAGTTTCAAATTGCTGATTGATCCCTAATGTATCTGTCAGTTTTGGTATTCTGTGAGTCTACATTTCTGTGTTTTGTCTTTATACTCTTCAAATATATCATCTTGCCTTTTGCAAAAATTTGATAATTCTCAGTTATTTAGTGAGAACAAACAGAAACAAACAACATTTTATTAACCAAAATAATGAAATAGTTAAAATTTCTCTTTGTCATCTTTCCTTTGAGTTCCCTACAATCAGCACACAGGACATTTATGATGCTCTCTATTTTAACAATAATGGCTTTTATTTCCATAATGCTTAAAGGTTTTCATAGTACTTTCTATCCAACAATCCTAAGAAATATGTTGAATCAAGGATTTCATGCATCCAACATTTTTTTTTCTTTCTTCTTCTTTCTCTGTCCATCAAAACTTGGCTGTCCATGGGGCTAAGATTTTTAACTATCCTGAGCTATCTTACAGGTAACAATGTCCACATTAGATAGTAATTTGTTCTAATATGCATCTAGAGTGCTATTGCTAATGTGTCAACAATCTAATGAACATTACTTCTTTAACTTCAATATTTTAAAAAGGTTCATGATTTTACTAGTGTGAACATTCCATACACTGATGCAGATCCCAATTCTTCCAGCTTAGTAGACAGTACAATTAGGTCTCAATTATTTGCTATAATGAATGTTATAAAGTAGTTGTATTTATGCTATTCAAATTGCAATTATGAAAAATATTCTAATTGGTGCTAGTACAAATGCAATACTAATTCAAATAATGCAACCCCTTCACAGAATATTTGCCTTAAATGTGATTTAGCTCTTTATCATGGGATCACAGATTTAGATTTGGAAATTAACTTAAAGACTATCAAATCCAATTCCTTCATTTTATAGATTAGGAAACTGAAATGGAGATTCTCCCAACTGGTGAGTATCTCAGGCAAGATTTACACCCAGATATTTCTGACTCCAAGTCCATCAATCTTGCCATTTTACCATAGTCAGAATTTATCACTTGGTAGCCATGTGATCATAATTAGCACCTTTAAAGCTGTCTAAGCTGATCCTTTTTGGTCAACAAGCTGTGCTTCATCAAGTATATACTTGATTGTTTCCAGTTTAGTAAAATAACTCAGAGATTGCCTTGTGGTAGCCTTAGGGTCAGCTCAATGCCTCAGTAAGACATCAGAATTAGGTTAGTCTCTTAATGGGGAATCATAATGAACTAATGCATTGAAAAGGCAAATGTCCCCTTGAGGACCTATGAAAAGAACATAATAAAGTCTCTGGCTTTGGAGACTTTGGACAGTCCTTAAAACAATCACCTAATCTCCTTGCCTGGAGCCTTTAGCAAGCTATTTTACTTTTACTGTGCTGGGTTTTGTTGTGTACATGTATAAATGAAAAAAAAATTCGTCCAAATGAATTTTAAAACCTTTTCGATGACTATGACTATAAAGGAGGCTATTCAATCTCAAATTTTTTGTTATATTTTATTGATAGTTGAGCTGAGGTACTAAATGTCAACCTCAAGTAGAATCCCAGCATGTACATTCAAGACTCAGAATAGCACTTGTACAGTACTTCTGTCCAGTTTAAATAGTCTTGAAAGTTTAACAGGAAAACCTAGTCCAAATCTTTTTTTTTCCTTTAATAAACAAACCAAAAAAAAAAAAAAAAAGATTGCAACAACATAGAACAAGTAAGTTTTGCTAGTTAATTCCATCAATACTTGTTGATGGACTTTCATTGTCTCTTGAAAAAACAAAACAAAACAAAACAAAACAAAACTCCTTAGCCTTCCTTCTGGCTTTTATTGACCTTTCTTGCTTTGTCTCATATTGCTTCACCTCTCCCTTATTTTTGCAATAAAAAGTGTGTTACTTTTGATATTTCCAAATATATCCTATAATTTCCTGCTACTGTAACTTTGCTCATACTATTAAAGGTAGAATGACATCCTCCTCCTTGGTTCTGCCCTACCCCCTCCAACCATCACCTCTCCCCATTTCTATTCATTGACATCTAACACATCCTTCAAGACATATTTCAAATGTCTTCTCCTCCATGAAAATTCCTCTTATCCCTGCAGCTAGTTTTATCTCTTAAATGATAGCAGTTTATATGCCTCTTATAAAGGTGTATTATAATTATATTTTTTATCTATATACATGTCCCATCTTCTTCTATTATCATGAGACTATAGGATGGAAGATTAGAAAGCTGAATGGATCCTTAGAAATAATCTGGTCCCACCCTCTCATTTTACACACAAAGGAAATAAAGTTCCAAAAAGAGTACTGACTTGACACAGCTTGAAGGATTCTAGAGGTGGAGTTGGTGGAGAAATCAGAAGATACTTAGTCCAACTCCTCCTTTTACAGAGAAAGAAACTGAAGTTAAGAGAGACTAAGTGAACTGCTAGTACATGATCTGGGATTCAAATCCAGACTATAAAATAGTTCTTTACACAATCCTACATAGCCTTGATTGTAAGCATATAACCCAAATTCATATAAACACATGCACATCCTCAAGCTTTGAAGTAAAAGAAGAACATTTTATTCAGTAAAAGAAGAAACTGGGAAAGTCAATTTGGAGAAAAATTCTTTTCTTTTCCTAATCATTTTGCCTTCTCCTGCAACCATCCTAAGACCTCTCCATCCTTTGTATTTTCCAGGGAGAAAGATTTGATTAGAATTTGCTGTATCCTTTTTCCTTTATGAAGCTCTCTACCCTATACCACCTTTATCAGGCCAAAGACCCAAGAAATGAATCTCTTCCTTTCTCGTATCTGCTATTCTTGTTCTTATTTCTTAGCCTTTCAGTCCTCTCAGACTTCAGCAACTGTGGGTAAGGGAGAGATGGGGGCGGGGGCTGGGACAGGAATAGGTTCTAGGATGGGATGGCATAGTGATTCAGATTCTTTCTATTGTTGAGAAATAAACTACTAACTTCAGCAAATTTATTCAGTGTTCAATCCTTCAGGGCTGGGCAGGAAGACATAGGCTCTAGTGGCCAATAACCCTTATTAGCCAAAAATCTTCTGCTTGTGATATAATTAGAGATAGTCCCCTAATTGGAAATTTTTTTCTTCACTTTGGTATCCTCCAGGCTCACAGGAAATCCATTCAGGCCACAGTGGAGCTCTATATAACTATAGCTTCTGATGCCCTTGTACCCCTGACCAGACTTCGACAGCACACAGGTAAGGATTTTAAAGGGTTTCTTACTCCATACCCTCACATTTTCATAACGATCTAACCCATCCTTGTAGCATATATCTTCTATCTGGCTCCAAATGGCATAGATGAAGATATGGGAGGCTTTGCCCTTCAGAAATTCCATGGCACCCATAAGACCATCACAGCTTAGCTGACTGAAATCCAGACCCACACTGAGATGGTGTTGCTTCATGAATTCCTGCCAAGCTAGGTCTTCAGAGGATCCAGGAAATGCCCACAGAGGGAGCAGAATCAACAAGACAGGGCCTGTGCCCTTCAGAAC